>NW_015647962.1:30388-39233 GCF_001515625.1 Sinocyclocheilus rhinocerous
GAGTGGGATGAATTAATGCACATTCACATTTAGTCTAGAACTACAGTAACATCATGTTCACACAGCGCACACAATTCCTCTGCACTTCCGATTTCTCCCAATATGGGGACAGGAGAGCTGTCAGTCAATAAATGGGAAAAAGTAACTGGCATTACTTTTTTGAAAAAGTAACTTTAAAAAGTAATGCGTTACTTTACTAGTTACTTGAAAAAAGTAATCTGATTACGTAACTCGCATTACTTGTAATGAGTTACCCCCAACACTGGTTACCACACCTCAAATATTGTTCAGATGTTGTATTCTCAACATTCATTCGTCTTAAAATGCTCTTATGTGTAGAATTAATTTCTTACGCATCTCATCCCACGAGGCTGGGGCCGTTGATAGCAGACTAATGCAGTTATTAGAGAGAGAGAGAGAGAGATTACGTGTGTGTGAATTACCTGAGTTTGTGCGTCTCTCAACAGAGTTCGGCAGCAGCGTCTCTACTAATAGAGAAACTGTAAGATTTCTTTCCGTGCATAATAAATGATAAAATGCAATTTTGTGGCAAAAACACAGAAATAATTTGTAATTTTTATCCTTTTGTTTACTATAACTATTTGCTTATTTAGTGTCGTTGTGGGTTTTGGTTCTTTTGCTGTTTTAGGCTGTAAGGATCTTTGAAATAACTTAAATCATTTGGTGAAGTGATATGAACATGTAATGCGGTCAAGACCTGCTTGGAACTACTTTAGCCGTGCGTTTCCCTGAAATTAATTGCACACCTTAGAACATTCGTCAGCCAATCAGATTCAAGCATTCAACAGCCCCATAGTATAACATGGATTATGGTATACAAGCAGCTGCGGTAATTGGATTACTTGTGAATCCTTGTGATGTTTTTATCAGCTGTTTGGACTCGAAAACTGAAACTTTTCCGAAACTGGACATTGGTTTGACTCTGCTGCAGGTTCTCCATCGCACGTCTCTCAGCAACCCTGATGGTCTGGCTGTCGATTGGGTCGGGGGTAACCTGTATTGGTGTGATAAGGGGCGGGACACTATTGAGGTGTCGAAGCTGAACGGAGCATACAGGACAATGCTGGTCAACACGGGACTGAGGGAACCCAGAGCCATAGCTGTGGACGCCCGCAATGGGTAAAGATTGAAAATACCTTAATTGCTTTCTTTCTCCATTATTGTGTTCTCATCTTCCCGTTTCTGCTAATAAGGATCATGAAGCATAAGGGTTTTCTTTGTCAGGTACCTGTACTGGTCTGACTGGGGTGATAATCCACATATCGGCCGCATTGGGATGGATGGCACCAGCAGAATTGTGATCATACAGGAAAAGTTAACCTGGCCCAACGGTCTCACTCTGGACTTCATCAATGATCGCATCTACTGGGCAGACGCCAGAGAGGACTACATTGAGTTTGCCAGCTTAGACGGATCCAACAGACATACAGGTGAAGACACAATCTCAAATATAAGCCATTCCGTGAAGGGGCCGCAGGTTATCAGAGCTGTTTTGTTTTTGTTTTTTTTGTATTCAGTATAGCAGCAGGACTGACTATAAACTCTAGTTAAGAGGACAGTATGAAGTAACTTACACTTTAACAAGTTAACCATTTTTAGCATATCTCCAGTATGAATAGTTCAAAACTAAGCAAAGCAAACTCTTCATGACTGGACAACCAGGCCAAACATCTTAGATAACGATAACTGTTATACAATCATAAAATAAAAATATATACTAAATTTTTTTAAAGAAATCTCTGATGCTTACATAGATTTTGACTTAGTTAATCAAAATACAATAGTATAGTAATATTGTGAAATATTTTTTTTACAATTTAAAATTCCAGTTCTCTATGTGAATATCTGTTAAAATGTAATTTATTCCTGTGATCAAATCTGAATTTTCAGCATCATTACTCCAGTCTTCAGTGTCACATGATCTTCAGAAATCATTCTAATATGCTGATCTGCTGCTCAAGAAACATTTCTGATTACTATCCATGTTGAAGACAGTTGTGCTGCATAATATTTTCTTTTTTTCTTTTGTGGAAATTCTGAAACTTTTTGCTAATTTTAATGCGTCATTGCTAAATAAGTATTAATCCTTACTGACCCCAAACTTTTGAACAGTAGTGCATTTAATAAATAACATATTAAATAATAATGATAAATAATTAGAAAATAACATAAAATGCATCAAATATGAATTAAAATATGAATTATTAAATTCCTACTAAGTGCTTCAGTGAATTGAGGAGAGTATTTTATGTTTGCTTGTGCAAGGTTGCTTTGTGTGTGTTATGTTTGTGTAGTTAGTAATCCCTGTGTTTGTGCTGCAGTTTTGACTCAGGACATCCCACACATATTCGCCATGACTCTGTTTGAGGAGTACATCTACTGGACAGACTGGGAGACCAAGTCCATCAACAGAGCTCATAAAACACTGGGCACCAACAAGACCTTGCTGATCAGCACCTTACACAGGCCCATGGACATCCACATCTACCACCCCTACAGACAGCCAGGGGGTCAGGACACTCTTTTACACACACTCGGAACATATTGTTCCACTGTCAAAAACCATCTTAGATGATCTTGTTTCATGCCTTGATGTTATCTTTCTTGAAATTGAAGGAGCTGTAGCTTTAACGTCATGCTCTCTTGTCTCCCATTGTAGTCACAAATCACCCGTGTCAGACAGACAATGGCGGCTGCAGTAACTTGTGTCTGCTCTCTCCGGGTGGAGGTTATAAATGTGCCTGTCCCACTAACTTCTACCTGGCCGCTGATGGGAAACAGTGCATGTCCAACTGCACCGCCAGCCAGGTGAGCACATGATACTTGAGCTTAGACTTTTAGACCCAGTCTTAAACAGAATGACATGTACTATTTCTCATTTGAAATATGTTCATCTAACATCTCTCATCAGTTTGTCTGCAAGAATGACAAGTGTATCCCGTTCTGGTGGAAGTGTGACACTGAGGACGACTGTGGCGACCGATCCGACGAGCCTGCTGACTGCCGTGAGTGATGTGGATTGTAGGAGATACATTTTCTACCTGTGGCGTAACTAACAGATGTGTAATAAAAGCACATTTGTACATATTTCTTTCAACAGCTGAGTTTAAATGCAGACCAGGTCAGTTCCAGTGTGATACTGGGATCTGTACAAACCCAGCGTACATCTGTGACGGAGACAACGACTGCCAGGATAACTCTGATGAGGCCAGCTGCGGTATGTTTCACCACACGCTATCGCTGTTTTACTTTTGCGCAAAATGTCAAAATGGATGTTGACTTTTTCTTTACTGTACTAAAGTAAATTTTTCAAATAGGTATATTTTCCTCCGAATAATTTTATTTTGGAAAATTTTTACTTCACTTTTTGCTCCCATGAATTTCATAAAAAACATATTGTTCCTTGTTATTTTGAACTGTAGAAATCGAGGCGTGATAGCATTGTTGATTCGTGAACATGCTGCTACTTTTCATTGAACCCGCTGAATCAGCTCTGATCCAATTGCAGCTCTTCTAACTATAGATAATGTTAAATGAATGCAAATCATTCCCATGCACCATCTCCTCTGCTATAGCAGTTCATACAGTATAATGATCTAATGAGATATAAAACTAGTGTATTTGCAAAACATTCTTCTTAAAATACCATATTGACCCGAATATAAGACAATATTTTTTTCTTGGAAATACATCTGAAAAAACTTTTGCTCCATGTGAAGTTTTTATATTGTTTCTACTATTTGTCACACATTTACATACATTCTGTTTTTCTTCACTTTTAAATACTATATTATATATTTTGTGAAGCAAATGAGGGATGTGCACTGGTGCGCTCGTGAAATTCCAACAGCCGGGAATTTCAATTAGGATTAGCAAATCTCCCGCTCCCTACCAAAAGAACAGACGAACTACTACTCCTCACCTGCACAAACAGGGACTTTTTAAACTCTGTTGTGGTTTGCTTCATGGAAACCTGGTTGAACAGAGCCATCCCGGACAGCGAGCTTCATCTAACGGGCTTCCAGCTGTTCAGAGCGGATCGCGTCACCGAGTTGTCAAAGAAGAAGATGTGCTGCCCAAATGTGGAAGCTTTCTTTATTAACTGTAAGCCTTTGTATTTGCGGCGGGAGTTTTCCTCATTTATTCTGGTGAGTGTGTACATTCCTCCTTACGAGTGTGTGAGCACGGCGCTAGAACAGCTGGCTGATCAGATCACACACAGAGAGCAACGTTATCCGGACTCTTTCATTATCATTCTGGGTGATTTTAATAAAGCTAATCTCACCTGCGAACTGCCTAAATACAGACAGCACATCACATGTCCCACCAGGGACAGTAATATACTGGACCATTGTTACACAGTTTTAAAGGATGCATATTACTCTGTCCCCCGAGCGGCTCTGGGACTCTTATCACTGTTTGGTTCATCTTCTACCAGCCTACAAACAGAAACCTAAATCTGCTAAGCCCATGGGCGACATTAGGGGGGGGCAAATTGTTAGTCATGGAATCCCAAGCGCTAAATACCCTCAAAGTGTTTTTGCAGCGTTGAGCAATGTAACCAATCACAGACATATCTGTTGATTTATTAAACACAATGGCCAATCAGAAACGTTTTGTCAGAATTCACTCACCGCTGAAAGCGCCGCCGTTTTTAAGTGCAGTTTTGCACACTCGTGAATCATCTCATGACCTTTCACACGGTACGCGGCAGTCGCGAGTGTCTAGTTCATTCAACAATGGGAGACATGCGGAAAGCGGCAAAACGCGGGCGGTTTCACTGGCGGCACATAGACGGAGCACAAGCGGTGCTCCTGCACCCAAAATCCTGCCGCTTCCACGGGCACGGCACTTCGCAGCAAAAGATAAAAATATTTTATCTTCTTGTGAGCGGCAGCGGCAGCTGCGTCGGTTTCAACCAATTAGTGAACAGATTACTAACAACCATGACCACATCAATACGATTTTTTTGCATTTCCAGCAAAGCCCTGCGCCTGGGATCATGTTTTATTTAGTTTTTAGTAAATGCAAAGGTAATGTTGACAATTGTAACTATGGCAACATCCGCTCCGAGACTGCAATGTGACCACCGCCTCAACTGCACAAAACGCTTCCACTACAAGAGAAAGCTATATATTATTTATTTCATATATATATATATATATATAAATGAAAAAAAAAATGTCTTGCCCCCCCTGACTCAAGAGTCAAATATTGCCCATGGCTAAGCCTGTAGTAAAAACTGTAAAGAGATGGACTAATGAAGCAGAGCGGGATTTACAAGCCTGCTTCGACCTAACTGATTGGAGTGTTTTTGAGGCTACAGCCACTGATCTGGATGAGCTCACTGGCAACATGACATCCTACATCCGTTTCTGTGAGGACATGTGTGTTCCCACCAGGATCTATTTAACATTTAACAATGACAAACCTGGGTTCAGTGCAAAACTCAAACAGCTTTGCCAGGCCAAAGAAGACGCCTACAGGAGTGGGGACAAAGCTTTGTACAAACAGGCCAAATACACACTGAATAGGGAGATAAGAGTAGCTAAGAGAAGCTGCTCTAAAAAGCTGAAAAAAACAGTTCTCAAGCAATGACCCTGCATCAGTGTGGAAGGGCCTGAAAGCCATCACCAGCTACAAGACCCCGTCCTCCAGCCCTGAGGAGAATCAACTCTTAGCCGACAGTTTGAATGAGTTTTACTGCAGGTTTGAAAAGCCTGGTCTCACACCCCACACCCGCTCTGACCGTCTCACAACACAGCCATCAACACACTCCCCCTCCCTCCCCCTACTGCTTCTCAGCCTGTACTTAAGATCTGTGAAGATGATATACACAAAGACTTCAGGAAACAGGAGACAGGGAAAGCCAAAGGCCCAGATGGTGTCTCTCCAGCCTGCCTCAAAACCTATGCTGTCCAGCTGTCATCCATCTTCACACTGATCTTTCAACAGATCCCTGGAGCTGTGTGACGTCCCCTGCTGCTTCAAACGCTCCACCATCATCCCTGTACCCAATAAACCAAAAATCACGGGACTAAATGACTACAGACCTGTTGCTTTAACGTCTGTGGTCATGAAGTCATTTGAGTGACTGGTGTTGGCTTATCTGAAGGACATCACTGGACCCTTGCTGGACCCCCTGCAGTTTGCTTACCAAGCAAACAGGTCTGTGGATGATGCAGTCAACATGGGACTGCACTACATCCTGCAACATCTGGACAAACCAGGGACTTATGCAAGGATCTTGTTTGTGGACTTCAGCTCCGCTTTCAAAACCATTCAGGGCTGCGTTCTCTCCCCACTGCTCTTCTCCCTCTACACAAATGACTGCTCCTCTTGACACCAAAGTAATTTGTCTCATCCAGGACGGCGAGGAGTCGACTTACAGATTGAGCAGCTGACCTGGCTGTCTGCTGCAGTTATAACAACTTGGAGCTGAACACGCTCAAAACAGTGGAGATGATAGTACACTTCAGGAGAAACCCCCTGCACTCCCCCCACTCACCATCATGAACAGCACTGTGGCTGCAGTAGAGTCATTCAGGTTCCTGGGCACCACCATCTCTCAGGACCAGAAGTGGGATATTCACATTGACTCCATCATGACAAAGGCCCAGCAGAGGTTGTACTTCCTTCATCAACTGAAAAAGTTCAACCTGCCACAGGCGCAGATGACACAGTTTTACTCAGCTGTTATTGAGTCGGTTCTGTGCTCTTCTATAACTGTCTGGTTTTGGTCAGCCAGCAAATCAGATATAAGAAGACTGCAACAGACTGTTCGGTCAGCTGAAAGGATAGCTGATGTGCACCTGCCCAACCTTCAGGACTTGTACAACTCCAGAGTGAAGAAATGGGCAGGTAACATCATCACAGACCCCTCTCACCCCGGCCACAACCTGCTTGCACTTCTCCCTTCAGGCAGACGCTACAGATCTCTGTGCACTAGAACATCAAGCATAAAAACAGTTTTCCCCCATGCCATCTCAGCTTAAACAGCTAAATACAGAAATTACCACCTGTCTTCTGTAATTCATTTCTTAATAACTAATTATTGCCTCTCTCTCAAGTATTATGTAAATACATATACATATTTTTATTTATACAGCTGTATATACAGTAAATAATGCACAAATCTGTACATAAATCTTCTGTTCCAGATGCATATCACATTATTATCATTTATTTTTTATTTATTTTTTTTCATTAGTCTTATTTAAATATTATTTCTGTTCTCAATGTCATATATGTATGTATGTAAGTATGTTTGTATCAAGAGCTCCTAAAAAAAAAAATCCTTGTGTCTTTGTACACACTTGGCGAATAAAGCTCATTCTGATTCTGATTCTAATCTTCCTTAATTTACATAAAATTGCAAAATAAAAAATTGTTTTATCAGCCAGTACATTTTACTTTCAGTAACTTACCTTAAATTAAAAATCAAGTACTTACTCAAGTAAAATTGAAAATGAGTACTTATACTTTTATTGGAGTAACATTTTGTTATGGTATATGTACTTGTGCTCAAGTAGTTGATATTTGTACTTTGTCTACCAGTTCTTCTAATTGCATGAGACTTTCTTATGTCATTGTAAAATCTCCAGAATGATATATCCAGAATATGCACAAACGGTATTAATAATGTGCTTGTGAACTTTATGATTATTCAGATTATTGTTAATAGTAAGTACAAGTACAGTATTCATAGAACACTAGTGTCTTTTATCGTCATGTTGCTATTGCTGCTGTTTTATAAAAGCTTGACTTTGTGCCTAAGAACACTGTATCATCTGTGGTAAGACTGTACCTGAGCTGGCTCCAGTAGAGCAATAACCTTATCAATTTTAGTCCACTGATGTGTTTGTATGTGTGTTTTGCAGATATCCATGTGTGTTTGCCCAGTCAGTTTAAATGCACCAATCCCAGTCGCTGTATTCCCGGAATATTCCGCTGTAACGGCCAAGACAACTGCGGAGAAGGAGAGGATGAAAAAGACTGCCGTGAGTTTCATTATAAGACAATAAGACATAAAAATAAGACGTAAAAAGCCTTTTGTGTTTTAATAATCTCATAAAGTCATGTTGTGATTTTGATTTTAATGTGATCAATTGTAAAGCCACATGCATACATACAGTCAGTAAGATTTTATATATATATATATATATTTTTTTAAGAAATTAATACTTTTATTCAGCAAGGATGCATTAAATGGATCAAAAGTGACATAAAACTAAATTCATAATATTGCAAAATATTTATTTTCTAATGAACTGAATCAGGTATATTTGATTAGGGAGACATCCAAAGGGAACTTTAGTTTCCACGTTGGAAACTAAATGGAACAGGAACTAAACACGGAAAAACTCAACATAAAAGCAAAGACCAAAAGGAACGAAATATACTTCAAAGTAAAAGTCCTTAGAAACACAGAATACAGGTGGAATATTACAGCTAGCGCCATAAAAAAAAGAAAAGAAAGTCCAGGTCGGAGGGAAATGGTAGATCCCAGAGGGAAGGAAAGGAAGGCCAGGACATCAAAGTCAAAAGTCAAAGTCTGCTTTATTGTCAATTCTGCCACATGTACAGCACATACAGGTGCATCTCAATAACTTAGAATGTCGTGGAAAAGTTAATTTATTTCAGTAATTCAACTCAAATTGTGAAACTCGCGTATTAAATAAATTCAGTGCAAACAGACTGAAGTAGTTTAAGTCTTTGGTTCTTTTAATTGTGATGATTTTGGCTCACATTTAACAAAAACCCACCAATTCACTATCTCAACAAATTAGAATACTTCATAAGACCAATAAAAAAAAACATTTTT
>NW_015647962.1:39249-50796 GCF_001515625.1 Sinocyclocheilus rhinocerous
GTGTCATCCGCAAACTTAATAAAGAGGTTGGAGTTGTGTGACGGTGTGCAGTCGTGTGTCAGCAGAGTGAAGAGGAGGGGGCTCAGCACACATCCTTGGGGGGCCCCAGTGTTCAGTGTGATATTGCTGGATGTGTTACTGCCGACCTGTACTGCCTGAGGTCTCCCAGTCAGGAAGTCCAACAGCCAGTTGTACAGCGAAGTGTTGAGCCCCAGCTGGACCAGTTTGTGAATGTGCTGTTGAGGGATGATTGTGTTGAATGCTGAACTGAAGTCTATGAACAGCATTCTAACATATGAGTCTTTTTTGTCCAGATGTGTGAGTGCTGAGTGGAGGGTAGTGGCGATGGCATCATCGGTCGAGCGGTTGGACTGATAAGCAAACTGGAAGGGGTCCAGGGAGTGGGGGAGGACAGACTTGATGTGGTGCATGACTAGCCGTTCAAAGCACTTCATGAGGATGGGGGTAAGTGCAACTGGACGGTAGTCATTGAAGCAGGATGGAGACGGCTTCTTCGGGACTGGAATGATGTGGTAGCTTTGAAGCATGTGGGGACAACAGCCTGACTTAGTGAGATGTTGAAAATGTCTGTGAAGACATCAGTGAGTTCCACTGCACAGTCTCTCAGTACACGCCCAGGAATGTTGTCAGGACCCGGAGCTTTGCGTGCGTTGATCCTGCTGAGGGATCTCCTCACGCTGTCCGGGGACAGCGTCATCACCTGGTCGCCGGGAGGAGGTGGAGTCTTCTGTGCAGTGGTGCTGTTTTGTGCCTCAAAGCGAGCGAAGAAGACGTTCAGCTCGTTCAGCAGGGAGATGGTGCTGTCACAGGTGCGTGGTGGGGGCTTGTAGTCCGTAATGGTCTTTATCCCCTGCCACAGGCTCCGAGTGTCTCTGCTGTCGCTGAAACGATGGGCTATCCTCCTGGAGTACTGTCTTTTTGCCTCTCTGATGCCGCGGGAAAGGTTGGCCCTAGCTGTTTTCAGGCCCACCTCATCTCCAGCTCTGAAGGCAGCGTTCTGTGTCTTCAGGAGTCTGTAGACCTCCCCTGCCATCCACGGCTTCTTGTTGGCCCGGACAGTGATGGTCTTTGTGTCCGTTACATCATCAATGCACTTGGTGATGTAAGCAGTGACAGTCTTTGTGTACTCCTGGAGGTCTGTGGTGTTATTGTATGTGGCAGCCTGCTTAAACATATTCCAGTCAGTGGTGTTAAAACAGTCTTGAAGAGCCTCTGACGACCCTTCCGGCCACACTTGTATCTGTTTGTGAACTGGTTTGGCAACTTTAACGAGCGGTCTGTATGCAGGCATTAGCATGATAGTGATGTGGTCTGAGGTGCCAAGATAGGGGAGGGGTAGGGCCTTGTAAGCTCCTCTCTGGGTGGTGTAAACAAAGTCTAGAGTGTTGTTTCCCCGTGTTGGAAAGTCTATGTGTTGGTTTATCTTTGGGAACACTCTTTAGGTCTGCATGATTGAAATCACCAGCCAAGATGAGAAAAGCATCTGGGTGGGCTGTCTGCTGCTCACTGATGTGCTGGTACAGTTCATTCAGTGCCTCACTCCTGTTGTTGTTGTTGGAGCTGGGAGGGATGTATACAGCAACGAGCAGTATGGCTGTATATTCCCTCGGTAGATAGAACGGCCGGCACTTAATAATCATAAACTCCACCAGGGGTGAGCAGTGTTTGCAGACCACAACAGCATCGCGGCCTGGGGACAGCGTCATCACCTGGTCGCCGGGAGGAGGTGGAGTCTTTTGTGCAGTGGTGCTGTTTTGTGCCTCAAAGCGAGCGAAGAATGTGTTCAGCTCATTCAGCAGGGAGATGGTGCTGTCACAGGTCCGCGGTGGGGGCTTGTAGTCCATAATGGTCTGTATCCCCTTGTAAGCTCCTCTCTGGGTGGTGTAAACAAAGTCTAGAGTGTTGTTTCCCCGTGTTGGAAAGTCTATGTGTTGGTGTATTTTTGGGAACACACTCTTTAAGTCTGCGTGGTTGAAATCCCCAGCTAAGATTAGAAAAGCATCGGGGTGGGCTGTCTGCTGCTCACTGATGTGCTGGTACAGTTCATTTAGTGCCTCGCTCCTGTTGCTGTTGTTGGAGCTGGGAGGGATGTATACAGCAACGAGCAGTATGGCTGTATAGTCCCTCGGTAGATAGAACGGCTGGCACATAATAATCATAAACTCCACCAGGGGTGAGCAGTGTTTGCAGACCGCAACAGCATTGCGGCACCACGCATCATTGATGTAAACACAAAACCCGCCGCCGCAGGACTTACCTCCCTCGACGAGAACTCTGTCCGCTCGATAGCATGTTAGCTGATCGAGATGAATAGCGCAGTCCGGAACGCTGTTGCTGAGCCATGTTTCCGTGAACACAAAAACACAACAGTCTCTTACAGTCCTCTGAGTTGAGCGTAGTAGTCGGATGAAGTCCAGTTTATTATCCAAAGAGCGTACGTTAGCCAGTACGATGGTGGGGATAGCTGGCTTGTGTGGGTTAGCCGCTAGCCTAGCCCGGATACCTCCGCGCTTACCCCTCTTCTGCTTCCTGTCGCGCCGCTTGTGGCGCTTCCGCTGTGGGCGAGGTGCAGCAGTGGGTCGGTGATGTTGTAGGCCTCCGGAGCAGACCGAGGTCGCGCAGCTCTTCGGCTTGTGCGGAGTTTAGCTCTAAAAATGTGGTTCTACCGACATCGAGCAGAAACTCATGACTGTATGCGCGCTTAGAGACAGATAGACATGACGAATACGTACAAAAACACTGCGACTCACAAGATAAAAAACACGGAAACACCGTTCTGTCGGGAGAGAGAGAAGCCGCAGCTTGTGCATGCGCCGCCATCTTGGGAACACATTCGAACAGGAGAGGCGGAGCCAGGGGAATCGGAGGACCAAGGTAGAGTCGGTGTGACTGAGGACAATGCTGAGCCAAAAGGATTGAAGACCTTCCAGAGCCAGGAGATGTTGTGGTGAAACTGGAGGACTGGGGAGAACCGGCGGAGCAAGAGCAAGAGGGGGAGTCATGGTAGCTAATGAAGAAGCTCCTGGTGGAAGAGGATAGGACTTGTGAGTCATTCGTGCTGCTTGGGGTCCTTGGCAGGTGTGTGCACAGCCTCAAAGTCTGTGGCAGGCATGTGCTCATCCTCGGGCTCAGTATTAAAAAATTTCAATTCAGGGACTGGAACAGACTCTTGTATGAGCTCTGGGGCTGAAGCGGATACTGGGAGGTTAGGATCCTCAACTTTACCCATGGTGAAGAGGATCCACTCAGCTGTAGAGCCAGCTCCACAAAGGCACAAAATGTCTCTCAAAGACATAGAAAAAAACAGTTAGGGACCTGCCCAGGAAGTGCACAGAGTTTGCCAGGTGGAGGAACTCACGGGTGTGGTTTTCAAGGGATTGAGCATAGGTGAGGAGCAGGAGTGTTTCCACTGCTAGAGCCATAATATTTGGTCCCAGTGTTGGTGCCACGAGTGGGCCTGAGGAATGCGATTTCTACCGATGGGCACCGGAAAGCCCGGAACGCGATTTCTACCAAGGCCCCCTCTAGAAACGCAAATGTTTGGTTTAGGCTTTACCCTACACAGGTCAGACTATATATTTATGTGACTGAAGTATAACCTGTTTATTTGTGTGTAGCGGAGGTGACGTGTGCGCCTAACCAGTTCCAGTGCACTATAACCAAACGGTGTATCCCGCGCGTGTGGGTGTGTGACCGTGATAATGACTGCGTCGATGGATCCGACGAACCCGCCAACTGCAGTAAGTGGAAATTGTTGAAATTAAATTAAAAACTCATTATATACAAATTTGAATCAAAATGCAATGTACATTATCCATTGTCAAGCCTATTGACAGATAGAAGCAGGCATGGTTATGTTCTCAAAATGGCTAAATGTATCTGCTGATGTTATTGTTCGATCAGTCAGCATGTGTTGATATCAGTAGTTCAGTTCTTTCTTATGTCTCTCTCTCTGTAGCTCAGATGACGTGTGGTGTGGATGAGTTCCGCTGTAAAGACTCGGGCCGCTGTATCCCAGCTCGCTGGAAATGTGACGGAGAGGATGACTGTGGCGACTCTTCGGATGAACCCAAAGAGGAGTGCGGTGTGTTGATACACTCATATTTAAGACTAGCAACTGAGATTAAAACTTCTTGTAGTTTTGCTAATTAAAAATGAACATTTGAATTGAAACTTAAAGAGATGATTCACCCAGAAATGAAAATTGATGTCATTTACTCACCCTCATGTCATTCCAAACCTGTAAGACTTTGGTTCATCTTCGAAACACAAATTAAGATATTTTTAACCAGTACTTAGAGGATCCAAAAAGGTTATAAAGGGTTCATAAAACAAATTAATAGGAATTGAGTGAGCTTTATATGGTGAACAGATGTAATTCGGGCTTTTATTTACATTTAAATGATGAATGATCGACACACATACATAGAGCTCAAACATGCGTGAGTGATGCACAAGAACCAATGAGGTTTGTTCTAGCACGTGACGCATGCACAAGCTTCCACATTTACCATATGTGATTCACTCTGTTTTTCATGTTAATGTGCATATTACGTTAATACACACAAGGCAAGGCAAGTTTATTTATATAGCACATTTCATACACAATGGTAATTCAAAGTGCTTTACATAAAAGTAATTAAAATAATCACAAAAAAATCACATTAATAAAAGCAAGGAATTTAATTTTAAAATGATTTAAAAGCGGCACACAAGCCAAAGTTAAATCTGTGCATCATATAAAGTGATCATATCTCGCGTGGAATAAACCACTCAATTCATATGGCTTTGCTTTGTGATGCCTTTATGAGCTTTTTGAATCTTCTAAGTTTTGGTTACCTGGACTTTCAGTGGAGGGACAGAAACCTCTTGGGTTTCATTGAAAAATATATTTTTTTGATAATTTGATATCAAAGATTAACAAAATTGTTATGAGTTTGGAATGACATGAGGGTGAGTAAAATGATGAGAGAATTAGAATTTTTGGATTAACTTGACTTTTCCCTTAACTTTTAAAATGTCAGCGTTTCTATAATTTAGAGTCATTTTAGACCCCGCCGCTGAAGAATTAAAGTGCATTAATATTGTGACTGTATATGCAGATGAGAGGACGTGTGAGCCATATCAGTTCCGCTGTAAAAACAACCGCTGTGTTCCCGGCCGCTGGCAGTGTGACTATGACAATGACTGCGGGGATAACTCGGACGAGGACAAGTGTGGTAGGTTTCCACCGTCCGCTGCAGCATCTGAACGCTGAGACTGCACGGGTCCGGACGAATATCAGGCACACACACATCCAGAGACACGCTTCACCTTACATCACAGCAATGACAGCAGGTACAGAGCGTTCTGAAAGCAAGGCCCTGCTGAAATGAGCCGAAAAACCTGATCATTGTCATTCTCATTTATTTGTTCATGGGCACACTTTAGTGAACAAGAGAACTTTTTTTTTCCTTTGTGCATGTTTTTGTTTTGTCTGGTCATTTACGTGTCTACATCTTGTTTATTCTTCATTTCACACTGCCACATTGATGTGGGTTAGAGGTAGGTTTCCATTTTCAAATGTCCACTTCAGTCCTGAACTTCTGCTTCAATGGCTGCTCGCTGATGACACTGGAAGGCTTGAATGTTCCTTTTTGTTTCACTATGCATGAAAAACCGAAAGTATCATTGACAGTCTTTGAAACTAAATGGTTAATGAAGATATAATGATGATGGTCAGTGATTAATAATGAGCCTTTTCCAGTGCTCAGCAGCTAGCAACTGTGAAGCCTATTCCTGTAGTTTTTGAGCAGTTATTGATTGAATTAGAATTTTTTGCTTGCTGCTCCCAAACACCCAAACCTCCATCCGTCTTTGTGCCTCTGGTTTGAGCTGTACACCCTTAACAATCATATTGCCTACAAACCCCTCCTTCTACAGCTGACGTGATCTAATGAGACTCTTCTGGGTGAATGTCAAGAAAAAAAATGTCCATGCCACATGTTACCATTACATTTGGTTTTTAGACAATTTTGCTTGTTTTTAGGGCCATTAAGATTTTTTTGCACCATGTCAATCATTTTTTAATGACAACGAAGTACATTTTCCTCCTAAACGTCTCATT
Organism: Sinocyclocheilus rhinocerous; assembly: GCF_001515625.1. Classification (NCBI taxonomy): domain Eukaryota; kingdom Metazoa; phylum Chordata; class Actinopteri; order Cypriniformes; family Cyprinidae; genus Sinocyclocheilus; species Sinocyclocheilus rhinocerous. Next base: position 45,377 of record NW_015647962.1, read on the forward strand.
GTAATTTTTTCCAGACTTTTACTTTTTAGTTTGTTTGTAGTTCCTGCTATTATCAGTGGCAATTATTTTTAACTTAATGAGCCTAAATTATAAACTATACATGAAATTCTACAATAATGTGCACTACTTTTTAAAAAAATTAATTAATACATTTATTCAAAAACGATGCATTAAAGTAATCAATCGAATAGGAAGACATGTATGCATTTTATGCAGTTTTTTAATTTTCTATTTATATAAAAAAAAAATCTTAATAAAAGTATATCATCGTTTCCAAATATATATATATATACAGTGGGTACGGAAAGTATTCAGACCCCCTTAAATTTTTCACTCTTTGTTATATTGCAGCCATTTGCTAAAATCATTTAAGTTAATTTTTTTTCCTCATTAATGTACACACAGCACCCCATATGTCAACAATTCTGTGTTTTTCTGTCAATATGGGGTGCTGTGTGTACATTAATGAGGAAAAAAAATTAACTTAAATGATTTTAGCAAATGGCTGCAATATAACAAAGAGTGAAAAATTTAAGGGGGTCTGAATACCTTCCGTACCCACTGTATATATATGGAAATCAACATTGATAAGAAGACGAAATGTTATTAGAATGATTTCTGAAGGATCATGTGACACTGAAGACTGGAGTAATGATGCTGAAAATACAGCTTTGCATTGAAGGAGTAAATTACATTTTAAAATATATTACATTATATTATATAATAGAAAACTTATTTTACATTGAAATAATATATCACAATATTAATACACAATATTTCACAACATTATTGCTTTTACTCTGTTTTTGATCAAATAAATGCAGCCTTAGTGAGCAAAAGAGATTACTTTCAAAATCTTACCAACCCCAAACTTTTGAACAGTTGTGTATGAATACTTACAAATTCAATAAAACATGTTTTATTTAGTTATTTATACATTTATACATTAATGTGATGAGAATGAGATTTGTTTTTGTACTACAAATGAGAATTGGGATAACAATGTGCTTTATTGTCATAGACAGACAGACAGACAGACAGATAGATAGATAGATAGATAGATAGATAGATAGATAGATAGATAGATACAAATGGCATGATGTAAAAAAAAATCTTTACCCTATCATGTTTTATTAACTTCATGCTAAATATAAATATAATTTCTTTCTTTTGATTGTGTAGTGAAATGTGACCTGGACATGTTTTTGACTGGTTTTGTAAGATTCACCCTACTGTATTCTAAAATATGAACGGATATTGTTGAGATATGACCAGATGGTGTGTGTTTTGTGTCTGTGTCAGTGCCCAGGCAGTGCTCTGAGAGTGAGTTTGCCTGCACCAGCGGCCGCTGTATTGCTGGCAGATGGAAGTGTGATGGAGATCATGACTGCGCTGACGGATCTGACGAGGTAAGTCACAAAACCACTCATTCACACCTGCTTCAGGAAAACACCCACTTCAGCAGAATTTTCATCAATGATGACCCTCATAAATGGCAAATACTTATTGCAGTATGTACTGTGTGTGTGTGTGTGTATTTTGCAGCATGGCTGTGACGTGAAGTGTGATAACGACCAGTTTCAGTGTAAGAATGGTCACTGCATCCCGTTCCGCTGGAGGTGTGACGCTGATGCCGACTGCATGGATGGCAGTGACGAGGAGAACTGCGCCATCGGAGGTTAAAAACACACGCAAAAACATCTTAAAGACATAGGGTCCTATTTTAATGATCTAAGCGCAAGATCTAAAGCGCACGGCGCAAGTGCACTTAGGGCGTGTCCAAATCCACTTTTGCTAGTTTAACGACGGGAAAAACGGTCGGCGCGCCCGGCTCATGGTCTAAAAGGGTTGTCCCTATTCTCTTAATAAAAAACACTTGCGTCGCGCCTGGCGCTGCATTGCACCGGGTGTATAATAGCGCCCATAGTTACATTACATTCATTATTAAAGCAATAGTTCACCCCAAAATTAAAATTTGCTGAAAATATACTCACCCTCAGGCCATCCAAGATGAGTTTGTTTCTTCAGATTTGGAGAAATTTTGCATTAAATGACTTGCTCAGCAATGGATGCTCTGCAGTGAATGGGTTCCGTCAGAATGAGAGTCCAAACAGCTGATAAAAACATCACAATAATCCACAAGTAATCCACACCACTCCAGTCCATCAGTTAATGTCTTGAGAAGTGAAAAGCTGCTTGTATGAAATAAATCCATCATTAAGGCATTTAGGCCAAAATGTTAGCCAAAATATGAGTCCATAATTCATAATATTGCTTTCTCCAGGGGAAAAGTCCATCCCCTGAAGTCCTTCAGATTCACCAACAAATTTGTTTAGAACTGTTTTGGGCTGTTTTTGTTTGTAAACGGTGCTTGATCTGTGCATATTTCTCTCCTGGTTCAGACAAGACAATATTTCACTGGAGAAAGCAATATTATGGAGAGAGGACTTGTATTTTAGCCAGACACAGTGGTTTAAAGTTAAAAACATCTTAATGATGGATTTGTTTCTTACAAACATGCAGCTTTTCACTTCTCAAGATGTTAACTGATGGACTGGAGTGGTGTGGATTGCTTGTGGATTATTGTGATGTTTTTATCAGCTGTTTGGACTCTCATTCTGACGGCACCCATTCACTGCAGAGCATCCAATGGCAAATTTCTTCAAATCTGTTCTGATGAAGAAACAAACTTATCTACATCTTGGATGGTCTGAAGGTGAGTGAATTTTAAGCAAGTTTCCTTGTTTGGGTGAACAATTCCTTTCACTTTGTTTGCTTTAGACAATTTTCTTATAGCTCTTTTCTAATGATAATTTATAGTGACCACATATCCATAAAAGAAGTCCATACGATTTGTGCACTATATTACATATCTTCTAAAGTCATACAAAATAGCTTTGTGTGAGGAACAGACAAAAAAGTCATTATTTGCTAATCTTAGCCCGCATTCTTGTCTAGATTCTATCTACATACATATGTGTAGTTAACACAAGGTGAAGTGGTTAACTTTCAATTTGAAATGTAGGGCATAAGTTGTATGGGCTACGTTTATGGTACTTTTGGTTTGGGGTAAGTAAATAATGACAGAATTTCTATTTATGGTTGAACTGTTCCTTTAAACAACAGCATTTCCCGTAAACCAGTGCCTGCAGTATTAATTAGAGTCATCAGACTCTCTGGAGAGGGTTTTAGTATTCAAGGAGGTCTTTCTGAAGATGCGCTGCCAAGTGTTTTACACACACACACACACACACACACACACACACACACACACACATTCACAATAATTGCTGTGCGGCTGTGCTGGAATGAATACAAATGAGTTACCCTCTCTCTCTGTGTGTGTGTGTGTAGTGGGTCGATTCTGCCCTCTGGATGAGTTTCAGTGTAATAACACTCTGTGTAAGCCGCTGGGCTGGATGTGTGACGGCGAGGACGACTGTGGAGACAATTCAGATGAGAACCCAGACGTGTGCAGTGAGTAGTTCATTATTTTTTTTTATCCAGCTCAATTAGCACTTCATTTTCCCCTCAGACTCGCTCCTAAATATTTCCCAGAACTTTGGCACATGCAAGTGCATTAGGGGTGGACAATATGACCCAAATCTTGCATCAGGCTTTTGTTATTTTGTATAACATTAAAACATGTTTTGCGGGAAATTAAAACCAAGGTGATTTGTATATTAAATCCCCGATCTGCCAATGCCTGTTTTTGAATAATTCAGCGATTTAAACACTTCACAAATGAAAGATATTTTGCATAGTTTGATCATGATGATTTTGAATCTAAGTTCTGATTGGATTCTGATGCGCATCAGTGTCAGAATTCTACTGTATATGAATTTGACTTCATGTTAGCGCTTTCTTTGTTTTGACCTATTTGGGATGGGTTCTGCTCAGATTTTTTGACATTTTCATGTTTCTTCATTGTAAATAATTTAATGGAATCCTGCCCACTGTGCACTGTAAATATTTAGGAATATAAGCCTTATGTTTCGGACATTAAACAGATTCTTTCCTGGATGCTGGTCAATATAGAATTGCAAGTGTAATTAAATACACACTATAGTAACAGTTATGACACAAGCCACCTGTTCACCATATTACTGCACTGCACCCTTTAACCTCTGTGTGTACGTGTCAGGGACTTTATCTTTTGCATTCAGCGTGAATATTGCAACCTGTTAATGTGGGTGTGAAAAGAAGTGTGAAACAGGCCTTAGGATTCTTCATTTGCATTAGCAGCGCAGCTTCATTTACATCAGGAGCGTAGGTTAATTTACTGTGTTAGTAGCAAACTGTTCCACAAACTTTTGAATGTTTGGGGTTCAGTCTGACTCTGCTGTTGAAATCGTCTGAAATTTCACATCAAGAGAGTTTGGGTGTTTTTATTCTGTGTGTGTTTCAGAGAGATTCCAGTGTCCTCCCAGCAGACAGTTCCGCTGCCATAATGACCGAGTGTGTCTGCCAGTGTCTAAACAATGTGACGGCGTTGACAACTGCGGAGACAACAGTGATGAACTCAACTGCCGTGAGTGATTCACTTTCTTGGCTGATTTATTTCAAAATGTCGTGGGTTTTTTTGCATGTCATTTTTGCCTGTGCCATTACGCTAAAAGTAAATTTTCATGGGCCATTTCTTACTGAAGATATTATTATATACATATGTTTATATGTTTGTTTGCTGAACTTTCAGGAAATAACCATCATAGATATTGAGGGACCCCTTCCCCTAAATATGTGGTTACAGCCAATAGTTATTTATCATTACTAACACTAACCCTAATGCTTTACATATTTTCAACTCTGTCACAGTACTTTCAGTATGGAATTCATATACTGTACATATTATTTGAATAATAACTCCGATAACTGAAACGTAAATTCTGGTAGTAACACTATCCCCTATATATGTTGGGTTTTATAATTGAAGAAATATCAATAACCCATGGACTTTCTTTCAAAACATGTTTTCAATTACATGTTTTTGGGGTTGAATCTTAAATGTCACAGAGTTGAAGATCAGTGCAAAAATTGTCCTGCACCACACCAGTCACAGTCAGGGGCGCCGCTAAGTGGGGGAGTTAGGACGATTCTAAGGGCCCACGCACTTTTGGGGCCCCCAGAGAACTGTTTTATTAGTAGTAACAGTAGTAGTAGTAATGTAATAGAAATTATAAATGTATCTACCAAAGAGTTACAAATAAAACAAAATTACGGCTTATTTAAGTTCGAGGGGGGCAAACCGAGCCGGACGATTTGATCAGTCGCACTTTTAAACACATTTTAGTTTTGCTATATAAAATCTACAAATTCACACTCTGATTACACAGAGCAGCAGCAGGAAGTATACCAAATACACTCCACGCGAATTACGCTTCTATTTTGCCACACTAAACTTAGCAATAAACACGTTTAAA
>NW_015647962.1:50874-53708 GCF_001515625.1 Sinocyclocheilus rhinocerous
GTTATGGGGTATCCTATTTATTATTTTCGGATTTTTTTGTTTGCCCCATTGAAGCATTTCTATTAATATAACTGATTAAGTGGTCAAACTCATTCCATATCAGCAGAATAGTGTGGTACTACAGAAAGTCTATGTCCATAAAACAGGTTCTGAATGAATTATGTTACTGATACCTAATGGTCAAAAGCAATAGCAAAAGTAATAGGTCGATATTATTAAATTGCAGACAAAGATTTTGAATAGCTAGGAATGGTCAAAAGCAATAGCAAAAGTAATAGGTCGATATTATTAAATTGCAGACAAAGATTTTGAATAGCTAGGCTGGCTTGCACACTATATTGCCAAAAGTATTGGGACACCCCTTTCTAATGAACAGGTTTGACTACTTTAGTAATTTCCATGAGTACAAATCTTAATGTTTAAGCATATAATGCTATTCTAAGGAATTGTGTGCTTCTAATTTTATACCAATAGTTTGAACAGGTTCAAACACAACAATGCATCTGTGTATAAGGCAAGGTTAAAAAAAAAGATTGATTGAGTCAGTGTGGAAGAACTTGACTGGTCTGCAGAAAGCCAAGTCCTAATCCCAGCTGAACACCTCTGGTGTGACTTTAAATGCAGACCTTGAGCCAAAAACTCATCACCAAACACCAATGATTTGTACGTACATATGGACAAATGTATTGGGACACCCCCTTCTTTAGAACAGAAAAAGGCACTTCCAAAAACTGTGGCATCAAAGATGGAAACATAATTAATGTATTTAAAAATTGTATTTCCATCTTTGTTGCCACAGTTTTGGAAGTGTCTAAAATTATTGTACGCATATGTACAAGTCATTGGTGTTTGGCGATGAGTTTTTTTTAGTTTTCCCAATACTTTGGGCAATATAGTGTATGTTTGGTGCGGTAGGGGGCCCAACCTCATATTCTTTCATAGGGCCCAAAATTGCTAGCGGCGCCCCTGGTCACAGTGAATATGTTTCAGTGACTTTATGCCTAGAATAAATCTGATGTAAAAAAACAGAGTTGAAATATTGAGATTGACAAGGCTGACAACATGTTAACAACAGTGCAAACAATGAAATTAAAAAGACTGTAAAAGAAGCCTACCTGATGATTTCATCTTCAGATATGATGCAGAGATTATTATTACCACAGTTGGAAATGACACAGCATAACTCTGTTGAACAGAAAGTAAGGGATTCATAATGATTATTTTATTTATTTATTTTAATGCAAAAATGCATAATGGCAATGAAAGCATGACATTTTAATTCCAATAAAAGCAGAATGTTGGCACATTATTATTATTATTATTATTATTATTCAGTATAACCAGTTGACATTTACTGAGGACAAAACTGAATGATAATACCATGTGAAAACATTTAAAAGTGAAACGTTTTTCTTCTTCAGCATTACACACAAGAAAGAGTTCGATATATCAAATAATGTGACTAAGATCAGCATCCTGTTAATTATATCAGAAGGCAGACATGAGGACACAAATGAAGCCATTTCCTGAGAATGAGTCACTGATTATGCTAGCAATTGTCAGTTGAAGTGAATTTGTCTCTGTTTCCTGACAGAAACTCCTGCGCCTGCACTCTGTGGGAAGGGTGAGTTTACATGCAGCACTGGAAAGTGTATAAGCATTAACCTCCGCTGCAATTTCTTCAATGACTGTGAGGACTACGGCTCTGATGAGATCAGCTGCAACAAGAAAGGTGAGTTATTTGTTTATTTGTCAGGGTTTTTTTTGTCAAAACTAAAAGATTGAGGGTCACTGAGTACGTGTTTGTGTTGTTCTGTGTCTCTGAACAGATTCGGGTCTAAATGAATGCCGTAACAACCGCAGTATGTGTGGAGATGAAGGTCACTGTGTGGTGAACAGAACCGACTCGTTCTGCTCCTGCAAACCCGGCTTCCAGAAAACACACCTGCAAACCTGCACAGGTACCGGTACAGCACACACAATAAACGGCTATTAATACATAAACATGCTCTTCTATAGCTGATAAAACTTTAAACCCTTGTATTGCTTTAGTAACTAATGACAGGTTCAAACAAAAGAAAGCACAAGGAATTTACTTTCAATCTCCTACAGATCACATATTCTTTAGGGATTATTAATCAAACACCAATAATGACAAGAAAACTAGAGCACAGCTCAATTAATCCTCTAAAAACAACCATAAACACAAAATTAGGATTAAAAAAAGAACCCCTTTTTCTTGTATCTATTACAAACCTGCTCCTGCAACACCAAACCAAACCAGCAGAATCAAACCAGAATGAATGCATCATATAGTCATTCAGCAGAGGCGATTGTGAAATTCACTTTATGCATCTAATGTTTTTGTGCCTGTCCGTGTTGTCATTATTCTCTCTCAACAGATGCGAACGAGTGCAAGCAGTTCGGGATCTGTTCTCACATCTGCAACAACACTAAAGGCTCTCACAAATGCAGCTGCTCCAAGAACTTCATCAAAGTGAACGACACCTGCAAGGCTGACAGTACGTTTCAAACTAATGCTGCAGTCAGTCAAGCCAAGTCTATCTGTACCGGTTTTCACAATACATATTGTTTCAAGGCAGTTTTTCAGAAAATCCTGATGTTAATTATTAAAATATCTTCATATCTTAATATCAATATCATAATATACTCTTAATATCTGCCTTATAGTCATATTTAGCAGATCTGAACTGATCGATAATATAGATTATTTGCAACAATATAAAGTTATATAAGGTTTATAGTATATATATATATATATATATATATATATATATATATATATATATATATATATATATAATATTATATAT
>NW_015647962.1:54022-55521 GCF_001515625.1 Sinocyclocheilus rhinocerous
TATATATATACTATAATGTATGTATAAAGTTGTATATATAGTACATCTATATATATATATATATATACATTTGATGTACTATATATATAACTTTATATAGAGAGCTGTGCAGTATAATGTATAGTGTATCTCGATATATGAGAATATACTGAATGTATGCAGGTAAAGTTGGATGTACTATATATCCAACATTAAATATATTGCTGTGGGATATTATAGTTGAGAGTTGAGATTTTCTATATTTTACATATCAGTTTATGAGAGTATATCGTATGTATGCAGATTAAGTTCTACATTTGTTCAGAGTAAATATGATGCATTGCTGATTTCGGTATTACAGTTTCTTTCTGTCATTCTGCTGTGACGCCCCCTATCTGTCATTCTAGGCAGTGATAAACAGGCTCTATATGTGGCAGATGATAATGAAATTCGCAGTTTATATCCTGGAATGCAAAACTGGATATATGAGCAGGCCTTCCAAGGAGATGCCAACGTACGGATTGATGCCATGGACCTGCACATCAAATCCAAACGGATCTTCTGGACTAACTGGCACACTGGCAGAATCTCCTCTTTCGAGCAGCCTTCTACTGGACCCGCCTCGCCGAACTCAAACCGCAACCGAAGACAAACCGATTCCAGAGTTACTGATCTAGAGGTCAGTGCTGCTCAGTGACATAACAGCACATGTCCGCCTTTATTTTTAACTTTAGAGAGGTGCCGTCATTTATGACTCGAATGTGACTTCCAGTCTCCTCCGCTTTCAGTTATTTAACTTGTATGAAAACAGTCTGTTTTGCTGCTTGATATTGCAAACCAGTTACAGTATATCATTTTTTCAAAATGTGTTATTGTAATGAACACACTAGTTTGTAGTGCAAATAGTTTTTCATTTACTGTTATCCTTCTAGTTATGAATCAGATGTCTCACACATTCACAGAAAATAAACTTAAAAAAATAATATTAAAAATAATAATAAAACAAATATTAAATTATATTAAATGAAAACAAACTTTATTTCAGCTGGTTGCCAGGCAACCTTTCTCATTTTAATTTAGTTTAACAATGTACTAAAACTAAAACTGTTCAAACTAAAACTGAAATAAAATAAATTAATTAATAAATTAATTAATAAATTAGCTCAAAAACACTGATTAATATTTGTCTCTTTTATCTCAAACTTGATTTATTTCTGCATTAAATGCATAAAGTGTATTTAATGCATTTTATTTATTTTATTTTATTTTATTCTGGCAAGGGATGAGAGTCATGGCAGTCATACGGTGGCCGAGAAGTGCAAAACAAATCACAATTCTGAAAACAAAATAACAAATTACAAACACAAATGCAAATCTAAAAAACAAAATACCAATTCAGAAAAGACAACCACAATTCCAAAAACATTATAACAAGTCAAAAAAGACAACGACAAATCCGAAAACAAAATACCAAGCCAGAAAACACAGTGACAAATCCAAGTATAGGTCACTGCGGACCG
>NW_015647962.1:55576-70604 GCF_001515625.1 Sinocyclocheilus rhinocerous
TTTCTCAAACGTTCAATGTCATTTTCATCTCATCTAAATTATAATGCCTGAATACTGCCTGATAAAGTAGAGTTTATGAGAGCTGCGCAGCTTTTGTGTACAGCTGTTACGAGGGAAACCGTTCCAAAAGCGCCTCCTACTGGCAGAGAATCAATTTGCATGTTCAATAAAGCAATTTTCTACTTTTGAACTGTGTCTTAATGCTGTTGGATATAATTCAATTTGTTTAATTTTCCTAATAAAAAGACTGTTCAACTCTTAATATTTTGTATTTATATTCTCCCCTTTAAATTCTCTCCGCCCCACATAAATCCTAATTTAACACACCTATGCCTGTTTTTTTTGTTTGGTTTTTTTTGCATTCCCATTTGCTCAAATAGCAAAAGAAAAACCAACAATAGTATTTTCAGGACTTATAACAAGAATAAAAAAAATTAGAGAGATACTGATAACGGCAGTCAGAAGAGAGAACTATGTCAAATTTACGTCACTCCCAGACGCTGTATTAGAAACACCCTCGCAATAGCGTTAACTAGTTTTTTATATTCTGATTCAAAGGTAATATAATACAGAGTACAGTGTTGTAAATGTATGCATATTTTTTATTCCATAGTAAGGGCAATTCATACAATACATTTAAACAGAGCTACTTTAATACCATCTCCGAACTTTCTACCGCAAGTCTACTGTTCTTCCTGTATAACTTGATTGACAGATATCTCGTCCAGTCAGCGGTAAGTAATTTATTCTCAAACCAATGGCGCTGTCTCAAACTATACCTACCTCTTCCGGTTTGTCTGATTTGTTGTTGTGTTTTCTGACTTGTTATAATGTTTTCGGAATTGTTGTTGTGTTTTATGAATTGGTATTTAGTTTTTTAGATTTGCATTTGCATTTGTAATTTGTTATTTTGTTTTCAGAATTGTGATTTGCTCTGCACTTCTCGGCCACCGTACATTAACCTACCTCTTCCGGTTTGTCTGATTTGTTGTTGTGTTTTCTGACTTGTTATAATGTTTTCGGAATTGTTGTTGTGTTTTCTGAATTGGTATTTAGTTTTTTAGATTTGCATTTGCATTTGTAATTTGTTATTTTGTTTTCAGAATTGTGATTTGTTTTGCACTTCTCGGCCACCGTACGTACAGTCATGATGAAAAAAAATAATAATTTCAATAAATATTTAATTTACAGTGCATGTGAAATAAAATAAACCCATGTTTGTTGTTTTTGCCCATTTTCTTGATTTTGGGTGATAACATTGAAGTAATAGTAATATTTTAGAGGACATTTTTACAGTAATATGACCTTTTATTGGCACTGACAAAGTAATATAAACAAAAAGAAACAGCAATATTTCAAATGAGAAAAAGTCCCACAAACATGCAAAATATAACTGAATAACAGTGCAGAGTAAACTAAGAATGACTTTAGCACAAGGAATAAATGAAGTAAGCTTTGGTTTGTTGTAGATCCCTGGTCTGAAGATGCCTCGTGGGATTGCTGTGGACTGGGTGGCCAACAACATCTACTGGACGGACTCGGGTCGTGATGTCATCGAGGTGGCACAGATGAACGGGCGCAATCGCAAGACCCTCATCTCGGGCATGATTGACGAGCCCTACGCCATCGTGGTGGACCCACCGCGAGGGTGAGCGGATAATCAACAGAAAGGATGCTTCCCCAGCATTCTTTAGCATCAGCTCTAGCTCTGGTTGTGTCTGTATAGTTTTGCTCCACAACATTTCATTCATTAGTGGTATTTGCTAAGTCAATTACACTGTTAGGGTTAACACTACTGAAATACGTATTTGGCTTTGTATTGAAACTACTGTATGTTAACCTTTAATTCTTGAAGCACCATGTACTGGGCCGACTGGGGAAACCACCCTAAGATCGAGACGGCCGCTATGGACGGCACCATGAGGGAGACGCTGGTGCATGAAAACATCCAGTGGCCCACAGGTCAGTCTTCATGTGAATCAAACACCACACACACGGATTCAAGCACCTGTGACAGCCGTAACATGACTTCTGTTGGGTTTGTTCGCCAGGTCTAGCTGTGGATTACTTCAATGAGCGTCTGTACTGGGCTGATGCCAAACTCTCTGTTATCGGGAGCGTCAGACTGAACGGAACAGATCCAGTCATAGCTGTCTCCAGCGTTAAAAACAGTTGAGTCATTCCCTGTACATTCACATGCCTATTATTCCTCAAACAACTCTGGATCGATTGAGAGGAATAACATTTTCATTCATTATTATTTATTTTGTACTGAAAACACTTAACGGAAAAAGAACATTAGAGCCAAGGACAAAACATCTCAATGAACAAACAACCAACACATGAAACACATCACACAACTCATACAGGCAGCATAAGGAACAATGCACTAATAAGCAACAATATATATGACACAAACCAGTTTTGAATTATTTATATGAATGCTTCAGTATTCACTATCAGTATTAAATGAATTATAAGCATCGGCAAGTATCAATCTCTCACTGGATTTTTTCAATGAGCTCATGACACATGAGGAGGATTCGCTCCTCCAAGAAAGATATATGCAATGCAGCCTTCAAATCTGCTCAAAATACCTTTTTTAAACCACTCTTAAGAAGGAGAACAACATTATTATGGCATGTGAATGCATATGATGTTGATATGTGTGTTTTTGTATACTATTGTTATTTTTTGTTTATATTTTACTGTTGATTTTTTGAGTTTTAGTTATTTTGGTGTGTGTTTTTGACATTTTTATTATTACTGTAAATGTCTACTTTAAGTTAAACAAATGGAAATGAGAAATGTTGCATTAGCAACTAGTTGAAATAAAGTAAGTTTATATTTTATTTCACTTATTGTTTATTGTATTTCAGGTAATGAAAACACCTTTATATGATTTTAGTTTTAGTTAACTATAATATTTTATAATATTTTTTTATGTTAATGCATCACTAAAGTTTAAATGAGCTTTTATGAAGCTTGAACTATAAAATAACTTGAGCTATAATAATAATAATAATAATGAGTCTTTTTTTCTCTCTCAGGTTTGCACCACCCTTTCAGTATCGACATCTTTGAGGATTTCATATACGGTGTGACCTATCACAACAACTTTATCTTCCGCGTCAACAAGTTTGGCAAGAGTTCAGTGGAGCATCTGACCACAGGAATTAACCATGCCACAGATTTGGTCCTGTTCCACCCTTACAAACAACCAGAGAGTAAGTCTGGAAAATAATTCTGTGAAACAATAGATTCTTACGTATGATTTTATTTGAACTCAATCACAAAATGTAATAATCAATGTAGTTTTTGCCCCTTGGTTGATAGATGAATAGAAATTGAAAGTTAGCTTGATCATTCAACAAAAATGCCTCATGTAACCATTACTGTTTTATATCACAGTGGCCAACCCATGTGACAGGAAGAAGTGTGAGTGGTTGTGTCTGCTCAGTCCCAGCGGCCCAGTCTGCATGTGTCCAAACGGCAGAATACTGGACAACGGCACCTGTGTGGAGGTTCCCACCCCAACACTGTCCCCTGTCTGTGAGTATACAGCTGTGACCCTTCAAAACGCTTGAAAAGGGAAACAAATGCTGCAATTTCATGTGGTATTTTTTGAATAAACACTGATGCTAAGGCGCTGAATTTAGTCTCTTTGGGGGTGTGGGTCCAAATCCCAATGCTGCCAACAGTGGTTTTGTGGGGCAGTTGTGACCTAATGGTTAGAGAGCTGGACTTGTAACCCGAAGGTCACGGGTTTAAGTATCAGTACAGGCACTCATTACCCACAATTGAGGTGCCCCTGAGCAAGGCACCGAATCGCCAACTCACCAGGTGCAGCAACATATGGCTGCCCACTGCTCTGGCTGTGTGTGTGCACTTGGATGGGTCAAATGCATAGCACAAATTCAGAGTTTGGGACACCATCCTTGGCTTCACGTCACTTTCATGCTCCTGTGGTATTCAGTGCTGTATGAGTCAGTAACAGGAGGGAGGACACATTAGATATATATGTCCAGAATAACACTAGTCCACCTAGTCAAAGCTGCCAGAATAATATAATGGTTTGGAAATAAAACAAAATTGCAAAATAATTGTAGTTCCCATACATGCACATAATTTCCACTGTAAATATAGTTTGAGAAGAGTTGTTTTTGCTATGGTTTCGGGGTTGTAGATATGGTAAGTGGAAGAGATGAGTCTTCACTTTATTTTAAACTGAATGTCGGTTTCAGCAGATTGGATGGAGGGTGGTTTGTTCCACTGCAGAAGAATGGAAAGTGTTTTTGTTTCTCATTGTGAAGGAACAGCTAGGCACCTCCAGTTCACTGAAGGTAAATGGCAGGAGCGAGCATGTGCTTGTAGGAGTACACTGGGAGTGGCAGTTCTGAAGGCCAGTGTCAAAGCCTTGAATTGGATGCAGGCAGAAACGCGTAGTGAGACCAAGTGAGGTGTGATGTGGGCCATCTTTGGCAGTTTGAAGATACTTTCTGGCAAAAAAGGGCATTACAGTGGAGTCATTGCCAGTGGAGAGCATGAAAGGAGAACGACAGAAAACCAGAAAATAAGTGGACAGAGAAATGTGAGTGAGCGACAAGATGGTTGTTAGTGATAAAGTTATGGGTAAGGATGAGGTCTAGTTGTGTGTCACAAGCAGTTTTGGGGAAAGTTACTTTTAAATGTAATGCAATACAATATTGTGTTACTCCTTAAAAATGAACTAATTGCATAACTTTTTATGGAAAGTAATGCCTTAAGTTATTTCTGCGTTACTTTTTCTCATCTGGCCTGGCTTGTTTATTTTTATGTAAAAAAGATGTTTTAAGATGTTTGTTTATCTAAAGTCATTTTTGCTTATTAGTATATTTGAATTGGATCATTGAAGGTCAGCAGCAAAGACCTTGGTTAATAAAATGGGATTTAATACATAAAGGATATTTGTGTTATTTAACATATTTAATTATTGCAGGTTTGTGTCATATTCTGAGTTTGCATTTCACGGTTTTTATTGATTTTGAGGAATGCTGAATCTGTTTCTGTTTAAGTGAGATGAGTAAATGCATGTTGACATTTAGTCTAGATCTACAGTAACATCATGTTCACACAAAGTTGACTCCTGATTTTTCTCAACATGCGGACAGGAGAGCTGTGAGTCACAATACATGGGAAATCAGAGTAACTGGTGTTACTTATTTGAAAAAGTAACTCAGATATTTTTAATGTTAATGAAAAGGAATGCGTTACTTGACTAGTTACTTGAAAAAAAGTGTTCTAAATACACAACTCACTTTACTTGCAATGCGGTACCCCCAACACTGCACACAGGTGTGCTGTCTTGTAAGGTCTCCAGAAGGGCTAGGAATTCAGCTGCTTGAGGTTTGTCTAGGTGGATTTTGAAATTACCAAAAACCACCAGCAAAGTTCCATCCTCAAGGAAAGAGGACTGCAACATGTCAAGCTCCTCAAGGAAGTTGCCCAGTTGATCTTGAGGATGATAAATGTGTGAATTTTGTCAATTTTGGCAGTAGGGCTGGGCAATATGATGGTATATGTCGTGATGACGGTACAAACGGATACCCGAAGCATGCACACAGAAAACTGCACTCTCTCAGACAGCATGTGATCGCAAATTCAGATCTCTTTTACATCTTATTGTGCTTGAAT
The DNA here is from genome assembly GCF_001515625.1 of Sinocyclocheilus rhinocerous. NCBI lineage: Eukaryota > Metazoa > Chordata > Actinopteri > Cypriniformes > Cyprinidae > Sinocyclocheilus > Sinocyclocheilus rhinocerous. The sequence continues at coordinate 61,250 of NW_015647962.1, forward strand.
GGCCAAATTCACGCACAATTATGTATAAATGCCCGTCGTGCGGAATATTCAAGTAAACACAGTCAGTTATGTCTTAAATTAATGTAAACAGTGAAAACCGGACGCGTTTCAGTATAAGATCTGTGCAGTCGGTCTTAAAGGGACAGCAGCCTAATTTACCTGCTGCTGTCTGTGTCATTAATGTTAATCAAACAACAAAAGACAGAGAAAATCACTCACTGCTCTTGACTGAATCACTTTCGGATCTTTAATTAGAATCAGTTCGTATTTGATTCATGCAGTGTTTTAGTTTTACACTTGATTATTCAATTTCTGTAGAATTTATTACTACATGTTAAGTAAAACTAATACAGCTGAAACACTTAAAGTGTATGTAATTTGTGTCTTTGTGCTATTTGTCCTATTGTTTGTAATTTACTTCTTTGTTCTTGTTTTAATAACTAAAATAAAATAAAAATAGCTAAATTGGAATATATATCGTTATCATGAAATAAAAATGATCATACCGTGAAATAAGATTTTGGATAAATCACCTACCCTTCTTTGGCAGAATTAATAGTAGTGATTGCTATTAAAAGGATTTTAATGCAGAGAGTGTCACACCCCATAGACTGTTTGTTGTGTTTTCTCCCTCTTGTGCCCATATTTGGTTATGTTCCTGTTCTCGTTATGTCATTATTAGTTCATCCTCCTCACCTGTCTGTCCCTCATCAAGCTCCCCTATATTTAGTCAAGTCTGTGCATTCTGTCTTTGTCCAATGTTAAAGTTGAGTTGTGCGTGTGTTACTGCCTACCTTCTGTGTGGTTTATATTAAAGATTATTTGCATTTTTCTCCGTCTTCGTCGTGCGCTTATCAAACCATACCGTGACAGAACACTGGCCCGACAAAAAGTATAGCGCGTGTTCCCCCTCGTTTCTTTTTTGTTTTGAAAGTTTTTATTTTTTAATTATGAACGATCCTGCCGTCCTCGTCCTCCTGCTGGAGCAGGGGGATCGGTCTCTCGAGAACCACACCGAGGACTTCATGTTCCTGGCCAACTACACACACTACACCCGGACAACTGACTCTGCTCATTCTATCTTGCTGGACTTAATGACACCACACGAGCGCAGTTGTCCGGGGAGGGTCCTCGAGAGAGCCTCGCCGCCTTCATTGAGTGGGTGCTGGTGTCCTGTAAATTGCCGCTCACCGTGAATATTGCGGATGACGACACCAGCCCCACTCCGGACCCAGAGCCCAGCCCACCATCACCCCGCAGCGCAAAGCATAAGCCTGAGCCCACCGCTGATGGAGAGCCAGAGCCCACCGCGACCGACAAGCCATCGCCAGAGAGAGCGACAGTGCTGAGGATTGCCTCGGAGCCAGAGTCCGTGACGTCAGACCAGGTATGAGAGCCGGCTACAGAGCTCGCCACGGGGGAGAGAGTCAAGGACAGCGAGAGCGCGGAGGGAAGCTCCGCCCACTGCACCATGACTGAGGGTGAGCTGAGCTCAATGGACTGTAATTCGGATATATATATGCAGACATGCCCCCTCTTCTTCCGTCTTCATCTGAACTTTCTGCCTGCCCTGAATTATTTGTCTGGCCCGAATTATCTGCCTGCCCAGAATTATCTGTCTGCCCCGAACTGTCTGCCAGTGTGATAATGACCACAGAGGTTGTTCCCCTGTCGCTGGCGCTCACGGTGCTGGAAGTAGCCTTGTGGTGTGTGTGGGCAGCACACACCGTTCCTATGCCCTCTGAGCATCCTGAATTCCCGCCTGCCCTCCCTTTCCTGCCTCGGTCGCCGGCGCCATCTGGTCCACCTTGCCCTCCGGATTCTCCCCGTCGCCCTGGCTCATCGGCTCTTCGTCTCCGACTCGGGCTCCTCCTCCACCTGCTCTGCCGCCGTCGGTCGACTCCCTGGAATCGTCAGCCCTTTCTCCACTATGGCTCCTCCCTCCGTCGGCTCCACCGTGGGCCGCCATCATGGCTGCAGCCTGGGTCCCACCTGGCTCCTCCTGCTCCAAGTCCCTCCTGTCTTCTCCCTGGCTCCTCCCTCCGTCTGATCCGCCCTGGCTCCTCCTGTTTCCTCCATGGCTCCTACCTCCGTCGTCTCCACCCGGGACTCGTCACCGCCCTCATCCCGGGAGTCCGTCCTCCGCCCAAACCTCCACCTGGGTTGTCCGCCTGCCTTCCTGCCAGCCCATCGCCATCCCCTGTCACCATCCCAAATCCACTCCTTTGTCCTTCTCCTAAGTCCCCATCCGTCCCACCCTTTCTTCCTGCGGCGCGAGGTCGCGCCTTCCAGGAGGGGAGCGAACTATCACACCCCATGGACTGTTTGTTGTGTTTTCTCCCTTTTTGCCCATATTTGGTTATGTTCCTGTTCTCGTTATGTCATTATTAGTTCATCCTCCTCACCTGTCTGTCCCTCATCAAGCTCCCCTATATTTAGTCAAGTCTGTGCATTCTGTCTTTGTCCAGTGTTAAAGTTGAGTTGTGCGTGTGTTACTGCCTACCTTCTGTGGATTCCTTCTGTGTGGTTTATATTAAAGATTATTTGCATTCTTCTTCGTCTTCGTCGTGCACTTATCACACTGTACCGTGACAGAGAGAAGATAAAGGAGTGAATCTGTGCTTAGAGTGCCGATGACAATAGTGTTCCTGTAGCTCAAACAGCTCAGCAATGTCAATGTCACGGGTTCCGTTTAATCGTCAAAAAATAGCTTTCAAGTGAAGTTCCATTCTGCATTTTATTGTGGTTGAATATTATGTTTTACTCTGAAATGTAACATTGTGGAAATAAAATGGATTGTTCACTTGGGTTTAACTTTTATAAAAAAAGAAGAGTTAATGTTGTTTTTATCTGTTTCTGTGTCTTCCCTCAGCTCCGAGTGGCACCTGTAACCTGCTTTGTCTGAATGGTGGAACTTGTGTCCTGAATGCCAGAAAACAACCCAAGTGTCGCTGTCAGCCAAACTATGGAGGAGAGAGATGTGAGCTAAACCAGTGCAAAGAGTACTGCCAGAACGGAGGAACATGTACCGCATCACCCACAGGTACAGCATCACAAAAACACACTATATGGGCTTTAAATATCGTCTCACATGTCTAATCTTACATTAAACTGCTGTTCAACATGTTAGTGAATCCTGGGAGACATTGTTCACCTGCTCCTGGGCTCACCTGTCTCTTCGATCTCTCCACTTCCATGTTTATTGTGGTGGTTAAGGGGCGATGCTGACATTTGCATGGCTGGCTCGCCACGATATGTATTTAAAAGGCATATTATGTTATTATAATATTAATAACACAAAAATAACTTGTTTTATAATATTTTCAGGAGCTCCGACTTGCCGTTGTCTGGCAGGCTTCACAGGACCCAACTGTAACCAGCGCACATGTGAGAACTACTGTAAGAATGGAGGAAACTGCACAGTTAATCGTGGAAACCAGCCCACCTGCAGCTGCCCTGCAGACTTCCTGGGAGACCAGTGTCAATACCGTAAGTACTACAGCCCCTTCTACTGCCTGTGGAAATAAAATGAGTTAATGTTTAGGTCTTTCCAAACGTTTCCATTGGACAAATGTGTAGCAAATAAGCTCAAAAGGGAAATGTATATAAATAATTACAATTAATTATAATTCATTACAATTATTTACCTCAGCTGCCAGTAGTAACTGTAGCAGAATTAATATTACAATCATCTAATCTGTTCGTCCAGTGAACATTAAGTATAATTTCATATCAACTCTAAGAAAGGATATTTTCTTGTCCACAGAAAATAACTTTCTTACAGTACTAGTGCATCAGAGCATGTAGCTATAGATCGGATCATAAAAGGGACACTATTCACAAACAGAACCAGAAACTCATGTAATTTGTGCACAAAAGTTTTATTAACTAAACACTAACACATAACCAATCTAAACAAACATACAATCACTCATACATGGTAGGGCTGCACGATTATGACAAAAATCATAATTGTCGATTGTTCCCTTGAAATTGTAATTGCGGTTATCACAATTTACATTGAATGATGTTTATACCATTGTTTGATGCAACTGCATGCCGTATTTTTATATGAAAATAAACAAGCTGAAAACACTCTAACTGAAAAAACTTGTCTATTGGTGAATGGAAAGACAAGGCCGCAGCCTGGCACAAACTTATGGGTCCTTGAAGACTTCTAGCTCAGCATCCTCATCTTCTCAGAATCTAAAAGAATCGGGCTGATCTGGTGATCAGTGATCTTTAAAGTGTGAGGATGTCACATCCTCAGGATTTGAGGGAGCCAATGAGGAATGGTACCTTTGGAGGGAAATTTTACGATCCTTTGTCTCTAGCATGGTGTTTTGCATATGTAACTGGACTGAATCTTCAAGATTCTTATAATACTAATATGTCACAGAGTTAGCAAAATGTCATTTAAATTAACAAATACGAAACGTAATTTGGAGCTCAGATACCAAACATGTCATGTGTGAGTTTATATTAACTAAGGATTCTATCATAATGCATGCATAAAACAGTATACAATTCAAAATACAATATACAAGAACAGTAATAATGTGAACCGGTGTGAACCAGATCTAAAGGTGATCTTCAAGCCGTGATGAAGAAACTAATTCAGATGAAGCGGGGTTTTAAACTGTGTTCTCCTCTTTTCTAACAGGGTCATGTGATGGATTCTGTGACCATGGAGGGACATGTATGCAGTCCAGAGATGGGTCGAGACAATGTCGCTGCCCTCCACGCTTCATCGGCAATAACTGTGAAGTGGACAAGTGTCACTATTGCCGTGATGGCAAGTGTATTCCCACCAACATCTACCAGCCACATGGAGACGTTACATGCAGGTACACAATCTCATACTCTAGTACACATACACATATGTTAGGGCTACATACAATTCAAATTGATCCATTTACTTTCTAAATCTCAGTTCTCTTTCACTTGGCTCATTTGACATCTTACTTTAGGAAGTAGCTATTGTGTGGCCAATCATGAAGCCCTTTAACCCAATGTTTAAATCAAGAGTTAGGTGTTATGTAGTATACAATTCTGAAAATATCTTAAACTTGTGTTAAACACCTACCTTATTTCGGGCATTTAACCAAAAACTCTCTCAAAAAGCCCATTGTTTCAGGATGATAGATCTGGAAATGCTAAAACTTGTTTCCAGGTTTTGGCTTACAAAAAAAAGTCATCCCTGCAGCACGCTATTGGCCAGTGCAGGCTATTGGCCCTGTCCATTCCTTATATACCGGTAATACACTGCACGCGCCAGAAGGGCGTCCTACATCTTTTCACTCGCAGCATCTGTTTGCTTGCGTCTTTTGTTAATATCGTTGGCTCAATTTGATGCTTGGAGTCACTACTGGAACAACTGGATCTGACATCACCCTCTTACTTCTCAACTCCTCCCCTGTCATATTGAGACAATGGCATTTCACAGTGGATAAAAGCAACTGCACTGCAGCAGTGTTGTTCTCTCCTAACACATACCTTGATGGTTGGAAACTTTTAATGTTCATAATGCTTTCCCAACAATATGTTTTTGGTTGCCCTGATCTTTTATTGACTAAATCTTACTTAAGTGAAACTATATAATGCGTTTATGTGTTGCAGGTGTACCAGTGGCAGAATTCAGCCAAGCTGTTATACATGTGAAGGGTACTGTGCTAATGGGCAGTGCTCTCTTAGTGCCTCAAACCTCCCACAGTGCAAGTAAGCTGTGTTATTTTAGTTTCATTTATATATTGTTATAGTATTCATTAATATTTTGAATGATAGCTTTTATTGTTTTTATTATCTTTTTTAATATTTCTATTTTGCTTTTATTTTTATTTCAATTTTAGTTTTAGTAATTTTAGTACTTAAACGTATTTACATTTTTCATTTAAGTTTTTCAAGTTTAAGATTTTCTTCTAATATTTATTATTATATTATTTATTTTTCATTTTTCAGCTTTATTTTAATTACTGAAAACCATTTATAATGGTGTATTTTAGTTAACGATAACAGCACTGCAAGTCATATAACCTAAACATACTCAATAGTACCACTTGAGCACGCAGTCATATCCACTACCACTCCAAATGATTTTATTCAATCTACATGGTTTCTTCAGATGAAGATAGCATGCATAATCCCAATACTCCAAGAAAACCAATATCCTGGCTTCTGATATACAGTATGAAACCTCATTTCTTCCATTCATTGCTAAAGCTGTGTTGCTTGTCCTCTGTCAGTCAGACTACAAAACTAGTCATTCTGTTGATGCTGCTGTCTGTTCTTCAATCAGGTTTGTGCAGCAAATCATTGGCTAGAATGTTGTAGCATAACTCTGCAACAAACTCTATTTCTATGCATCAGTCTGTCTGACACTATCAATCACAGAGTCTGACTTCTAGACCAGCAGACATTGGGATTTCTATGTTAGTTGCTACCTGTACAACATGTCTCATCATGTTATCTGGACAGGTTCTTATTCATCACCATGCACCTTTGCCACTGAGGTACCACAAGGGTCAATGCTTAGGCCTTTATTCTTTCCCAGCTCACCAGGAAAAAAACAACAACAACACGCACTGATCATTGAGTAGCTGCTACAAAATATGGGCTTATAGCCGTTTTTGGTTTAGTTCATTATATATATATATATATGTGTGTTAAATTCCTTTGTTTCTTCATGTAGATGTCCTCTTGGATGGGAGGGTCATCGTTGTGAGAATCCTGCTCCCATTGAAAATGCTGAATCCAGTGGCCGTAAGTCCATTTTTCGATTCTACAACTAATAGAAACATGTTAGGCCAATAGGTGTCATTACTGGTAAGGGTTTTGTTAAACTTATATATTTTTGGTAACACTTTACAATAAGGTTCCATTAGTTAATGTTAGTTAATGTATAAACTAACATGGACAAACTATTGTTAATGCTTAGTTCATGTTAAAGTAGTTAACTAATGAACCCTATTGTAAAGCGTTATCATATTTTTGATGGTGGTGTAATAGAATATTCTCCAAAATCTAAATAAAACTTATGATATTAATGTCTGTTTCTTTTAGGAACCGCTTCAATAGTTATTCCATTGGTTTTACTGATACTGCTGGTGTTGCTGATTGGAGGAGCAGTATTGTGGTACAGAAAAAGAAAGAGAGGGTGAGTATATGATAAAATTGTACTTCTGCTCTTTTTCAAAAGATTTTCACCTCTTTAAAGTGTTCTACTGTTCAGAATTTGAAATATAAGCAACTTCCCATCCCCAAAACACCTATTTTCTCTCCTTCTTTCTTGGTAAATCGCATCTGCTCTTTTCCGTAGGCTTGGCAAATCCCGCTCCAAACGACCGCGGTAACGGTCTTTGTCCATTATGTCTTTATTTTGTCTCTCTCCCATTCTGTCCATCTTTCTCGCTGGTTTGGAGAATTGTGGTCCAAGTGTTCTTGTTGTCTTCATGGTCTCACCCGATCTCTTTCTGTCAAACCACCTGACTAAACCCTACAAGTGGTTTGTGCCTTGTTCTGATGAGTAGGCAATAATCTGCTACCGAGAATAAAGAAATAGATCTAATTGTGCTTGACTGTGAGAACCTATTGTTTTCAACAGAGTCATACAAGTCCCGCTGTATTACTGTATGATTATCTACAATTGGTTCTCAGCAGGACTGATCTGTTGAACATGTGCTGCATTCAAAACCCAGTGTTTTATCAAGATAATGTGGGCATTCGATGGCCTTAACTTAAAGAAAGTGTTAGTCTTATCAATAGCTTTTCATTTGCATATTTTATTTATTTTTACTTGGGGAGGACAGTAAGACCTGAATCCTATATCATGATAATTGTTTTTGCTTGAAATGCAAGGGAAAATAAAAACATGGTTGATAATAATTAATTTAGTTTCAATAACCTTAGTTATTAAACAATGTGGTAATGCCTTATTGTATAATATAGTGAATTTATTACTCACAAATGAAAAGCACTTCTCATTTGATAAATTTTTCATGTTATTGAGAACTTGATAGATGTGAATGAAAAGATCTGATTATTCATAACAAATGAGCCATCACTGCAAAAACAGTTTATCTTCAATGCGTTTCAGTTAATATTCAATAAAATGCATTGATTTAGCTGGACTTGACTATTGAATGAGGTCACTATATAACTGAACTAAATTAAAACTGATATTGCTGATTGTCAGTTGAAGAAATTGTGACACTGACACTGTTTGTCCTGTTTTAACGAACCACATGTAAAGCGGTAGTGAAATACATATATCAATAAACAAACGCTTGTGACCACACATCAGTTGAATTTAATTGAACTACTGTATATTACAGGGTTAGTTCACCTAAAATCATTTACTCACCCTCATGTCATTCCAAACCCATAAGATTTTCAATCATATTTGAAACAAAAAGGAAGGATCGGGAGAGGTCCGCGAGCCGGTACTTGAACTCGGGACGCCCGAAGCGCATCGGTGCTATATGTCAGCGTGCTGGTGCTGAAAAGAAATTAAGATACTTTTAATAAAACCTGTGAGATTTATGTCCCGCCAATGAAAGTCCACGCAAGTAATCTATATGAATCGAGTGGTGTGTCTTACTAAGAGAACAAATTTAACTTAGGCTTTTATTTTCATAAACATAGATCAACACACATACTGTATATATATATATAGCACGTAAAATTTGGAAAATGAAAGCTCAAACTTTTACAATGTATTTATAAACTATTTTTGAAGTTTCAAAGTGTGGGTGAAATGGACATTCAAAAGAGGGACAGAAATCTCTCAAGCTTCATTTAAATATATCTTTATTTGTGTTTTGAAGACGAACTAAAATCTTATGGGTTTGGAACGACATGAGGATGAGTAAATAATGATCAGATGAACTGTTATACAGCCCAACCCTTTTGGCACACATACTTTTGTACCTTAATAAATTATCCGAATTTTCTAATCATTAATCAAGTTGGTTGACTTAAAAGGGTTAGTTCACCCAAAAATGAAAATTAGGCTGCGTTTTACTCACCTCCGAGGCATCCTAGGTGTATATGACTTTCTTCTTTCAGACGAATCCAGTCGGAGTTATATTAAAAATTGTCTTTGATCTTTTTTTAAGCTGTTTAATGGCACTCAGCGGGTGTTGCATTGCTTCAGTCCAAAAGAACTTAAATAAAAATCGCCCATCCATAAAATGTGTCTCTCACGGCTCCGGGGGGTGAACAAAGGCCTTCTGTAACAAATCGATGCATTTTTGTAAGAAAAATATCCATATTCAAAACGTAATAATCACTTTAATCATGCTTGCGCTCACTGTTGTACACTGGAAGCGACCCGGGGCGGTGGACGAATGAGTTCAGC
>NW_015647962.1:70649-90405 GCF_001515625.1 Sinocyclocheilus rhinocerous
TTTTATGGATGGGCGCTTTTTATTTAACTTCTTTTGGACTGAAGCAATGCAACGCCCGCTGAGTGGCATTAAACAGCTTGAAGGATCAAAGACAATTTTTTATATAACTCTGACTGGATTCGTCTGAAAGAAGAAAGTCATATACACCTAGGATGCCTCGGCGGTGAGTAAAACGCAGCCTAATTTTCATTTTTGGGTGAACTAACCCTTTAAAATTGTGGATACAAGCAAAAAATTGTACACATATACAATGTATTTTGGTAAACGCTGGGTTTATGATGGTGTTGCTTCATTTTAGGTTGTTCCAATGACTGTTAGTGGCATCCCTCTGTGTTGTGGCTGTATTTCTCCTTGTGCTGCTTTGTATGGTGTAATACTGACCTCACAACCTCATTTCCTCTGAATAAAAACTGTATGTTGTGTGTCTGCAGAGCCAAAGGCTTTCAGCATCAGAGAATGACAAATGGCGCTATGAATGTTGAGATTGGGAACCCAGCCTATAAAATTTATGAAGGAGAGCAAGATGACGACGTTGGAGAATTGTTGGATGCTGACTTCACACTGGATCCTGACAAAGTAAGATGACAGCAAACTACATACATTTTAAAAGATGCTTTATTTCACTACTCTAAAACAATATTAGAGGAAAATTAAAAATTCCATTGATCCATTTCATAAAATTTGATTTCCTCACAGCCCAGTTATTGTAATGATTGCAGCAGTAGGGTTCCGGAAGTTGCAGAGATTTTTTATTTTATTTATTTTTTTAAGAAATTAATACTTTTATTCATCAAGGACACATTAAATTGATTACTCATCATAGATGGCAGTAAAATGACACATTTATAATGTTACAAAAGTGTTTTTTCAGCTAAAGAATCGGTCTGATCCCATATATTTCCAACTTTTTCTTTTGTAGCCGACCAACTTCACGAATCCTGTGTATGCTACTCTGTACATGGGCGCTCACAACAGCCGCAATTCCCTGGCCAGTACAGATGAGAAGAAGGAGCTGCTATCACGGGGCGACGAGGAGCCCCTGGTGGACCCCCTGGCTTAGACTGTCCATCAGTTTGGTCCATACATGGAAAATACCATTTGCCTTTTTGAGGAAAAGAAGAAGAAAACAAACAGAAAGAAAATCAATGATTAAGTGTTAACACTGTATAAAATGTACAAAATGAAGGACTACTTTTGTATGTGATTGCAGTATTATATTTTGTTCTTTTACAATTCCTCTGGTCACAACAAAACATCACAACAACAAAAGATAAAATTTTTTTTTTTACAAAAAGATGGAGTTTTTTGTTTAAATTTTTAGGTCACCTCCCCTTTACCTTGATAGCCACTACCTCTGTGCAATATGGAGTCAAAAAAGAGATTGGAACAATGAAATTTTTTTATTTTTGTATGAAATGTATAGAGAAAAAATGTTGTTCCATCAGTAATGCCAACTGTTTGTTGTATGTTTGACTGTGTGGAGAAGGAAACTTTGACACGGAACCAGTGCTGTTTGCTTCAAACTTACTACAATATCAAGCAGATGTTATCAATTGTACGTATGTGCCAGTTTTTACTACTCCCATTGTAAGTTCATTATTATTTACAGTATAAAGGATAATCGATTTCTTGTGCACAGATACAAACCATTGCAATATTGCATATGCTTATTACAGAACAGCTTTTACATAACAGGTTTTTTTAAGTGAGAATGTCAGTGTTGTAGATTTGGACACACTTGACAGAAATGTTTCTCATGATCTTAAAAACCTTTTGATCTAAAGGCTTCTGCTTAACTGCTTGAAATTAGTTTTATAGACAACAATAAATTGTGCCTATGTATGAATCTTTTTACAAAACTAAACATTTTTGTTCAAATGTAAATCAAGTAAAATGAATTGTTGCGTTAGAAAGGATAGTAGAAGAAAAGCAACCATCGGGAGTCCAGCACATTTGAGAACTAATTCAGTATTGTTTGAATAAGAGTGAAGAACAAAAAATGAACATAAAAGAGATCAGATTTAACATTTTTTGGTCACTACATAATTCCCATACTTCAGTTTGAGTTTAGATTAATTGTAAAGAATGAGTGGGCGTGTCCCAGCTTTTGATTGGTACTGTATTTATTTTCAGATGAATAAAGTAAAGCAATGATAATTGAAATTGAACATTCCTGTAGAAAATAAAAAGCAGTTTACAAGAAAATCCCAAAACAATCAAATGCACATTTGTGCATTGGTTGTCGTGACATGTTTTGAGCACCTTTAAAGCTGCACATACTCCTGAAGAGGGTTTTTGACAGAAGAAAGTGCATTTTTACACTTGTGTATGATTGTTTTTAAAATGTCACAGTTAAAGATGAAAAACCGATGTGTTCTAATATTGACACACTTTTTTGTCTTTTGTAATCTGCCTCTGAAATATACCATCCATGTTGCTTTTACTATTAAAATGTACACTTTGTTTCCTCAGTAAATCCATATTGTCCTACTCGGCTGATTGCTGGCATGCTGCTTTTGTCAGAATCATTAGCTGTAATGTAAAACATAAAACAAAAAAAACTACCACAATCAAAAGTGCAATCATCATCTCACATGAATTACTAATGCCAAGATCTTTTGTTGAGAGATGACAACTTTTGTAGTACAAAATGCATGGGAAGTTTTATTTTTAACATTAAATTTCATTATAGTAAAATCACTTGTGAGAGGCTTGGACTGTGAATGTTTCTGTGGTACCATCAGTGTTGTTGTTTCCTGACTTATCATCATTGTCATTCAGAGTAAATAATCACATGCCATTTACAAGAAGGGTTATTATATCCAGAACTCTGTGTCCTTGAGCAAGCATGGCAGATGGCACATTTTGAGATGAGATGAATGAGGAAGTTAAATGAGATTTATTTGGTAGATAGGAGCTATATGACTAGAAATGGCCACCTGAGGATATTGTTAGTATGGTCACTGTGAAATTACTTACCTTAAGACTTAGACCTATTTATTCACATTAATTTATACTTAATTGACACTCACTAGTAAACTAGCATCAGTTGATGATGAAGAAGGTAATGTTTCCCAAATAAAATGTAATAATATCAGCTGGCAAATCCAAACATAAGCGGACAAGTAACACAACCATAACACAAACGACACCACAGCCATATCACCCTGTAGCCCACTGGTTGCCCACTGAAGCTAAGCATGGTTGAGCCTGGTCAGTACCTGGATGAGAGACCTCCTGGGGAAAACTAGGTTGCTGCTGGAAGAGGTGTTAGTGTGAGCAGCAGGGGGTGCTCACCCTGCAGTCTGTGTGGGTCCTGATGCCCCATTATAGTGATGGGGACAGTATACTGTAAAGAAAAAAAAGTGTCCTTCAGGTGAGACATTAAACCGAGGTCCTGACTCTCTTTGGTTATTAAAAATCCCATGGCACTTCTCATAAAGAGTTTGTAACCCTTGATGCCCTGGCCAAATTCCTCCACTGGCCCTTATCAACCATGGCCTCCTAATAAACCCCCTCCACTGAATTGGCTCTATCACTCTCTCTCCTCTCCAACTATAGCTGGTGTGTGGTGAGCGTACTGGCACTGATGTACTGTGGCTGCCGTCACCTCAAGCAAGTGGATGCTGCACACTGGTGGTGGGTGAAGAGAGACCCCTGATATGATTGTAAAGTGCTTTGGGTGTGCAGTAGTACATAATAAAACACTAAATAAACGCCTCATTCATTCATTTAGACCAGGGGTAGGCAAGTTCGGTCCTAGAGAGCCGCAGTCCTGCAGAGTTCAGCTCCAACCCTGAAAACAAAACTCACCTGCCTATAGCCTTAGTAATCCTGAAGACATTGATTAGCTTGTTCAGGTGTGTTTGATTAGGGTTGGAGCAGAACTCTGCAAGACTGCGGCTCTCTAGGACCGAACTTGCCTACCCCTGATTTAGACAAAGGAAATTAACTAAACAAGGAGTAAAAATAAGAAGGAACTAATGAGTTAATGAGGACACAGGTGATCATAATCAAACAGACTGACAAGGAAGGTAAGGCCAATGCATTATAAACTTGCTGAGGAGGGGGATCCGGAGGTGGACGAGGGGATGGTGAAGGACAGAAGACCAGAGAATCCAAGGAGGGGTAGACGGAGGAAGGACCAGGGCTACTTCACAAAGTGGGTGGAAGCTTATCCCCTGCCCAAAGACCAGGCTGTCACCCATACCTGTCAACCCTCCCGTTTTTTCCAGGATTCTCCCGTATTTTACCATTCTTTCCTGCTATCATCCCGTTTAAATATTATCCCGTATCTCTCCCGTAATTTTAATCTTTCTATAAAAAATCCCACTGGGCATATTTTGCTACATTCGCCTCCGGTAAAACTCCCGTAATTTGTATGGCCCAAACCTCATTATATGAATAATCACGTCAACAAATTCCAGAGTTGCCAGATCTTGTATGACACGCATCCTTCTCACACAAGACACATACAAATGTCAACCCATTTGTCCCCTCAACTTGGCAACCTACAACAGTGATGACTACCGTGGGAAGGAAAGGATCACTGGTAGGAATGGGACGGGAGGAGAAGACTCAGGTGGTGCTCCGGTGAAAAAAACAAATATACATGCAAATTGAGATATAGCTTACACTTCAAAAGGCTATGGTTTAATTGATTAAATATGCAAGTTGCAAAATCAGGTGCTGCGCTGCTTTGTTTACTGCGGTTACCAGGGAAATGGCTATATTCCTAGGGTAAAGCGAAAGAATGAAGAGAGAATGAATTAGAATTTTTCAATAAGTCCTTCTGCTTTTTGTTTTAGTCCAAAGCCCCCTCTCCCGTATTTTGGGACCCAAATGTTGACAGGTATGCTGTCACCATAGCAGAAACCATAGTTGCTGAATGGCTGTCGCTATGGAGCACCACTGGCATTACTCTGTGATCAAGGCTCCAATTTTGAATCCCAAACCTCATTATATGAATAATCACGTCAACAAATTCCAGAGTTGCCAGATCTTGTATGACACGCATCCTTCTCACACAAGACACATACAAATGTCAACCCATTTGTCCCCTCAACTTGGCAACCTACAACAGTGATGACTACCGTGGGAAGGAAAGGATCACTGGTAGGAATGGGACGGGAGGAGAAGACTCAGGTGGTGCTCCGGTGAAAAAAACAAATATACATGCAAATTGAGATATAGCTTACACTTCAAAAGGCTATGGTTTAATTGATTAAATATGCAAGTTGCAAAATCAGGTGCTGCGCTGCTTTGTTTACTGCGGTTACCAGGGAAATGGCTATATTCCTAGGGTAAAGCGAAAGAATGAAGAGAGAATGAATTAGAATTTTTCAATAAGTCCTTCTGCTTTTTGTTTTAGTCCAAAGCCCCCTCTCCCGTATTTTGGGACCCAAATGTTGACAGGTATGCTGTCACCATAGCAGAAACCATAGTTGCTGAATGGCTGTCGCTATGGAGCACCACTGGCATTACTCTGTGATCAAGGCTCCAATTTTGAATCTGAGGTTCCAAACCATGTGTGATCTGCTGGGAACTGAAAAGACCTGAACAACACCCTCCCTACCCCAGTCTGAGCGGTTTAATGTTGCTTTCCAGAAAATCCTAGCTACCACTTTGGAATGTTGACACTGAAAATGGAATCTCATGGTTGGCTTCGCTATGATGGCTTGCACGAGTTCCACTTGGTTCATGTGAAAAATTATGCTCTTTTGTTGGGAACTAACTGAAGACTCAAGTTCATTGCAATAAACCAACTTTCGTAGAGAGGACTTGTCTTGTGCTTCATACAGGGGGTGGACACATGAATAAGCTCGCTGATATAATTGGCAACATGAACAAGTTGCATTAGAACACCATGATGCACAGTGTAATAAGATGGCATGCGGTCGTGACAGCGACATTGCGTACCTTGTGTATAAAAGACGTGCAATGCAAGTGAGGATACATCTAGATTATATAATCTAGACATGAACAACTATTCAGTCAAAACATGTAAATGAATTTTACTATTTACTATTGTGTATGCATGTTATATTTAAGCTTTATGAGCTAGATTTCTGTACGGTTAAGGTTCTGTTACGGTTTCTGTAAAAAGTTGATGAATACTTCACTTTCTTTATTTTCATATCTGACGTTTACACATCAGTGCCAGTATCGGGTGCTTTTGCAAAACGTAAATGTAAGAAACTTATCCAAGATGATGATGACGATGGTTACTACTATTTATCTTAAGTTATGATTAAAAATTACTTTATTTGAATGTGTTTGAATGTATTTTCATTTGCCGGGATGATAGAATTGACGTCATTACGTGATGACGTAAAAGAACCGGTGAACCGTTTTTTTGAACCGGTTCATTGAAACGAACTGTCCGAAAGAACCGGTTCGCGGAAAAGAACTGGACTTCCCATCACTAGTGACGTGACGCAACTGATGCTGGTAGGAACCACACGTGATAGTAACCACACGGTGAATGTAGTAAGTCTGAATTTCATTCCTACCACCGATATTCATACTATATAGAACATACATTTTTAACAGTCGTGAAGTTCAAATTCAAATATTAGTACCTACTCAGACAGTACGTGATTTTGGATCTCGCACAGAAAGCCCAAAACAGACTCATAGACGTAATAACTTGTGGCAGTAATAACTGATGTGGCAGGAAATCCCTAATGTGGACAAAGGCTCCCAGCTATCGTAGCTAAGCTAAATAAATAGCAGAAACATTTTGACTGATGAAACTTGAAGACAATAAACACACAACAATATGGTTTATGTGTATTTTTCAAGTCATCTACAGGTAATAAATAAAGTGTATGAATAATACAGTGCAAATTGACAATATTTAATACAGTAGCATATAGAAACTATAGGAAAAAATATTATAGAATACAAATTGTTGGATATTGTCCAGATTGTTACTGTTCAGCATTTAATTTCTTAGCCAATTAAAAGAGATAAGAAAAAAATTACACCTGCCAATTAGACAAAAAAAAAAAAAAAATCATACATTTGACATTTCTGTCACTCTCACTTCTGAAATCATGGCTACACAAGTCGCTCATTAACAGGTAAAATGTACTGCTTACAAGCTGCTCATTAACTAGTAAAATGGTTTGAGTCTAACCTAAAGGAGCAATGTCACAACTATAGCACTGTTTTGAGTGTACAGAGTGGAGTGTATTTGCTAAAAACAACTCTTCCACAGTCAGAAAAATTCATGTTTTCTCTAACCAGAAACCACAGATGACCAAAGAAGTCAATAATCTGTCCATCTGGGAGCTCATTGTGTTCTGCTCAGGAGAAGCATTCGTGCAATGCCATGATCCTAGATGCTTTGTGTTTTCCATACCTGAACGCTGCTCTCACGCTCGTGTAGAGGAAGGGCACAAGAAGACGAAGGTAATTCACACAAGACTTTAATTAGAGTCCAAGAAGATGATAATCCATAGATACAAAGGGAACACACAGCAAAACAACAATTTAACAACATCAATAACCGGCAACAGACTTAACAGAACAGGGAGTACTTATACATAAACTAAAAGAGGTAACTAATGAGATAATTAACGAACACAGGTGAACATAATGAACTAATCAGACACGAGGGAAAACTTGGTCAAACAGGGAAGACAAGGAAAGACACAGAATGTGACATATCGCCCCCCTTCCGGAAGGTGCGACCTCATGCCGCAGAAACAACAAAGGGTGGGACGGAGGGGGACTTAGGAGGAGGACAAAGGAGTGGAGTTGGGATGGGAACAGAAGACAATGAAGGGCAGACAGGAAGGCAGGCAGATGACCAGGGTGGCAACAACGGAGGGAGGAGCCATGACGGAGACAGAAGGAATCAGGATGGAGATAGGAGGAACTTGGAGCAGGAGGAGCCAGGCGAGACCCAGAACGCAACCAACATGATGGGCCACGGTGGAGCCGATGGAGGGAGGAGTCGTGGTGGAGGAAGGGCTGACGACTCCAGGGGGCCGACCGACAGCGGCGGAGCATGTGGGAGAGGAGCCCGAGGCGAAGACGGAGAGCCAATGAGCCAGGGTGACGCAGAGAATCTGGAGGGCCAAGGTGGAGCAGATGGCTTAGGCGACCGAGGCGCATGCAGGGATCCGGAAGGCTGCGGTGGAGCCGGAGCGACAGAGGACCAAGGAGGAGCCAGAGGCAGGGAGGAGCCCAACAGAGCCAGAGGGATGAGTTGCAGTCGGAGGAGTGTAGTCCCGAGGCAGAGGGACGAGGGAGCCCGGCGGAGCTGGTGGACTGACGGGCCACGGCGGAGAGGAGGGAGCTAAGAGCCATGGTGGAGCCACTGGGTCGACGGGCTGAAGCGGAGTCCTGGCCTCGGAGGCTGGAGGCAGAGACAAAAGAACCTCCAGCCACGATGCCGATGGAGACTGGCAGACCCGCGAGGAAAACCACACCACTGATGGTGGGCTGAGGGTGAGCAGAGGGGCTGACAGGAGACAGCGGAGGCTGATGAAGAGGTGGTAAGAGAGGGAGGGTGGGCGGCAGCCCATGACAGCTAGGGGGCTCTGGGATGGTGTATGCCGCCCACACACACCAAAGCCAAAGTGCAACGACTGCCGCACGCAAAACACAAAATAAAGTCCAGGCCTGGTCCTCTCTCGTCCAACACTGTCGTCACTCCTCCTTTTATCCTTCCGGAGCTCCTCCGTGGGACTCGAGACCGGTGAATGGCGCAGGTGTCGTGCATTAGCATTTACTCCACCGGCCTCGCTCCGTTCCCACGGCTCTCGGCCCCGCCCCACTTGTCACAGACGCCATGCTTGAGTCTATTTTTGCTGTGCTGCATGTGCTGAATTAAAGTTGACAGCGCATTGTTTGTGGTTAAAATGAACATGGACTGACATGAAAATGTAGTAAATACACAATAATGGATATAATTAAAGTCTACTTTGTTTCACAGTCAACACGTGGCTTTTTGGCTAGGTTTAAAACAAGGAAAAGTGCACTTTTAGATAAAAAAGCCAACATAATAGAAGGCATAATAGAACATAATAGAAGGATGTAGAAAAACAAAGTTCTTTATGACCCACAGGACTGCTTGTAATAAAGATCTAAATACCTACAAAAGAAAAGGCAAGAGAGCCAACTGTTGTCTGTTGCTGCATAGCACCAGCTACTGTCGACTAAACCAAAATCTGAAGAAATGCTTTGAAACCTATTATGGAACTGGTTGTGTGTAAAGTAAACTTTTTGTTATCGTTCTAAACAATTGTATACTGTAACAAAAAGTAAATAAGATAATTGTAACTCTAACAGTTCACTCCAAAAAGTGAGTAGGCTTCTTATAAAACTTGCAGTGATTGGGTATGCCAGACTTTTCTTAATATACAGTAAACACAGTAAAGTACAGATTCAAACCTTTGGGTGTAAGTTTTGGAGCTTGGGATTTGCTTTAAAAATTCACTTGGCTCAGAAATTAGAAGGATCTTAAATGCATATGGTGTTTCTGAAAATCTGGATGGAAATGTTTTGCTTGTCTTGCTCCTGAAAGTGATGAATTACGGGATACACTTTGCCCCAGATCCCGTTCTGAAGTTGTGTTATGTTAGTATGGATTTAGTGTGGGCTAAATCTACTGAGTGTTGGCATTTTTCAGACCTGGGCCAGTTTTGCTTTATTGGGACAGGCCCTGTGACTACTGACCACTGCCACAAATCACATATCCACCTACCAGCAGAGGCTAATGAGGTCATGCTAATCAGCAGAAGCCTTGGTCAATGAAATAAAGTATAAGAAACAGACACAGAGACAAACTTTCAGCGTGCTAATGCTAGTGGCAGGTTGTGGTATGATAGGAGAGGAGCATGCAACTTTTGCTTGCATTTTCAACTTTGAACTCAAGGTGTCACCATCTACTCATCTTACCAAGCTTTTGCAAATAGATTCTGCAACTGCAACCCAGTATTGAGGCAGTTCATTGGAGTAACATACAGCCTTGAAATGAGTCCATAGTCCCTTTTCAGTTAGAAAATATTGGTTCAGGTTTCTATCTTAGTTGCACAATGTTACCAAAATACACAATGTACAAAAATGGCTAAACAGAGATATAATAAAGAGGTGTGAAGAATGTTATTAAAAATATATGGTTAACCCCCCTCCCTCCTTTTATTTGTTGTGTTTTTGAAGTATACTTTTGTATGTATGATGAGGTTACACATGAGTTCAGACTGAGAACAGATATTCACACTGTTCAAATTACAAGTCTACTTACAGGTGGTAGGCAGTTCTCTAAGTAGATTACTGACCTTCTATGATCTACTGTGTGTCCTTACTACAGCTTGTCTCATCGTGATCCACTTCACATATCTGCTTATAGAAATGGGTTTTGAGAAGGAAAAAAACAGCCAGGAGACAGTTTTATAAAGTAATTCATATAATTACATTTTTTTTAACATGCCTTTATAATAGGAATTTTAGCCCTTCACAGAAAATGTTGTTGCAAAACACAAAAATCTCACAATCTACATTTCTAATCAGTTAAACAGTGTTAAATAGCAAATTCATGTGACTGTTTTTTACTGTTTGTTGTGTTCTGTGTTTCAGACAGTTTGTCATAGTGTGTTAAGTTATGCTTTTTTTGTCTCTCTCCCTGCAGAACCAGTATCACCACCTGATTTTACTAATTAGAGCTCTACTGTGATTGGATGACGGAAGAGAAGAGAGAGTATTAAAACTACATGGTGTGCAATGGCTGAGGTCTCCTCTTCATCTCCAGACCTGCTGTTGTTGTAAAGCCTTTAGTTTGGTGATATGGCATATTTTTACCTCAACTGTGTTGAGATTACTGAAGCTTCTGTCCTTTGTCTCATTGATTACATCTATGATTGAGACTTCAGAGAGAGAAGTGAATGTTAATTTGAGTTGTCTAATGTAAACATTGATTTACCTTTATTATTTAATGTCTTTATTTTTCTTTGTTGGGGTTAGTAGGAAGGTGGGTGCCATTTTACCTATTTTCTCCTGCTTATTTTAGATAGGAAGTTAGTTTAGTCTGGTGTATTTTCTTTTCTATTCTTTGTAGTATAGTTAGTTGGTTATAGAGGAGTTGTCATATTACTTTTATTCTCTAAGGTGTGACTAACACGTGAGGCGGGAGTGAGCATGTAAACTAGTGCTTGCAGTTTATTTTTTCAGAATGGCACTACTCCAAAACCTACGGTATTTTTGTACTAATCACGTAACATAGGAGGGTGTCAGGGTTCTGTCACTTTGGTCTGGTTTATTCTTGGTTATGACAGAGCCCTGATACTCGTTGGTATTTGTTCTCCCAGTGTCTGTCCTGTGCTAGTTTGTCGTCATATGTTCCCTTGTGTTTCCACCTACCATTGTTTGGGAGCAGATAGCCTGGCATCGAGTGCTGGTTGCTCTTCGCCAGCAGGGCTTTAATGTGGGGTGCTTTGCTCAGAGGTTCTGAACTATGGCTACGGGACTGAGTTAAAATGATGCGGCTCTGAAAGACATTTTTAGTGGCTGTCTGGATGACCCCTTGCCAGAGTAGGAGATGGAAGTCCTGAAGACTCTGGTGTTCTGGGACTTTTCCCGATATCTGGGCTATTACAGCACATGGGCAACCCTTAGTCAAACAACATCTTCCTGTACCAATCATCTAACCTCTTCCTCACCTTGTCATGGTCCTGAGGTTCAGATGACACCAACACAGAAAAGACAGTTGAGGAGGAGGAATGGGTCCACCTCTCCTGTCGCCTCCTCAGAGGAGTTTGAGACCAATGCAGTCCTCCCAACACCATTTATGTTGGATGCAGCTTTCCCTGAGGGGCATGTAATCACTGCAGAACGTTCAGAGGTGGCCAAGAGCACTGCAGCGCCCCTGGAGGTGGCCATCTCCTCAGTGTCACCACGGTCTCGTACGCGGAGGGAAAGAAAGATTTCCTCCACCCCACAAGCTTCAGTGGTCCCAAGTTCAATGGACCTGGAGGACCCGACTCTGGTGATCCCAAGTCTGGTGGTCCTGGAGGACTTGACTCAAGTGGTCCCAAGTTCAGTGGTCCCAGAGGTCCCTGAGCAACCCGCTCCATAACCGCCTGCCACAGAACAGCTCACTCTTACTGCTGCTGTCACGGAAGCGTCACTGAGCAGCCCGCTCTCCTTGTCTCGGCCACAGAGGCAGCTACAGAGCCGTCCGATCTCACTGCTGCTGCCATAGTCAAGAAGGTCCGCTAAGTTCATTCCAGCTTCCCAGTAGCCTGTCTCAGAGTCTATTCCAGAGCCTGCTCCAGTCTGGGAGTCTTCAGAGTCCACTACAAAACTAGCTCTATTCCGAGAGCCCTCAGAGTCCACTCCAGAGTCCGCTCCAATCCAGGAGCCCGCATCAGAGTCCACTCCAAAGCCCGCTCCAGTCTGGGAGCCCTCAGAAACCAATCAAGAGCCCACTCCAGTCCGGGAGTGGACTGCTACACAGAGGCCTCTACAGAGCCATCCGATCTCACTGCTGCTGCCATAGTAAAGAAGGTCGGCTAAGTCCATTCCAGCTTCCCAGGAGCCTGTCTCAGAGTCTATTCCAGAGCCTGCTCCAGTCTGGGAATTTTCAGAGTCCACTACAAATCTAGCTCTAGTACGAGAGCCCTCAGAGTCCACTCCAGAGTCCGCTCCAATCCAGGAGCCCGCATCAGAGCCCACTCCATAGCCCGCTCCAGTCTGGGAGCCCTCAGAGACCAATCAAGAGCCCACTCCAGTCCGGGAGCCTGGCCCAGGAGGCTGCTTCAGAGTCTGCTCTGGCCCAGGAGGCCGCTTCAAAGTCTGTTCTGGCCCTAGAGCCTCTCAAAGGCCCACAGGGTCCAGTTCCTCCCTGGCACTCCATTCCTGCTCCACCAGTGCCTTCCTGGTCAGTTCCTCTAGCTCCGCCCTGGCCTTCAGCTGGGACTCCAGACACGTCGGGGCCATCCTGTTTCATCCTTCTGGCTCCGCCCTGGTCCTCAGCTGGGACTCCAGACATGCTGGGGTCATCCTGTTACGTCCCTCCTGCTCTGTCCTGGCCCTCAGCCAGGACTCCAGACACACCTAAACCTTCCTGGTCTGTCACTCTTGCTACGCCCTGGCCTTCAGCCGGGACTCCAGAGAGGCCTGAGCCTTCCTGATCCGTCCCTTCGACTCCGCCCTGGCTCTCAGCCAGGACTCCAGAAAAGTCTGAGCCTTCCTGGTCCATCCTTCCGGCTCCACCCTGGCCCTCAGCCAGGTTATCTGCCAGGATTTCTGATTCGCTGGATCCCCCATGGCTCAACCCTCCCGTCCCTCCCTGGTTATCCACATTGGTCCTGAACTGCCCCAAGACTTCTTAAGCTGTCTCACCAGCTACTTGTCTCCTTAGTGTTACATAACAAGAGCACATGGCCAACATGTAGACGAGAGAGAGCACATGGCCCAAGTGAATGAGTGGTAATGTGACAGAGTGTCAGGGCTCTGCCACATTACCACTCATTCACTTGGGCCATGTGCTCTCTCTCGTCTACATGTTGGCCATGTGCTCTTGTTATGTTTTGTGTGAGCACATGGCTTTTTGTTTCTATGTGCCATGTGCTCCCATGTCTATTGTGTAACCCTGCCCATCTTGTTACCTGATTATTGCTTCAGTTGCTCCACTTGTCCTCCCTTGTTACCCTCCTTGTTTGCTTCCCTAGTTATTCTTGCAGTATTTTCTTTCCTGTGCTAATTCATCTTACGTTTGACTACCATATTCTAATCACTCATTGTGTATGTCCTTTTGAATAACTATTGAATAATTTATAGGTTTATACTCGAGTTTGGTATGCATGTGTTTGAATATTCTTTCTTGAAACCTTTCTATCAATCAGTTCTTTGTAAAATGTATCATTCTTGTTATAGAAATCATGTTTAAATTATACTCTGCAAGAGCAGTAAAATTTGGACCATGGGACTAATAAGATAACATGTTAATGTATGTATTGGGAGGAGAAACATAGCAACACCCCAAGCTAAGACAATGTCTAATTGGTCAAGACACCATTTGGGATGTGTCCAACAGCCAAGTTTAAAAACTCAGGACACAAACAAATTTTACTTTTTGCCACAGCTTTTTGTCTTTGCCTTTTTGCCTTCAAGTTCTTTTCAAGTGCTTTTTCAGCGTGCTCTGGCTTGCATAACAGCTGCTCCTCTACCATCATTAGGAGATAAGCCATCTAGTCTTGTCACACTCTTCTTTTCTTTCTTTTACTTAAGTTTATTTTCTTTTCCACTGAGAGTTTTGTGTTCTGAGTTAAGTTTTGCCGCAAAGCCTTGTCTCTGAGTTCAACCTCATCTTTGCCCGCCACCAAAATTTCAACCAGCGTTCATGACTCCGCAACCATCCTTCAGCCAACGCGCAATGAATGGCTTCCCCAAGACAAGACATCACTTCAGATGCTACTAGACCAGTGAATCAACAAACTGGGAAAGCTCTTTCAGCACAACAACAAAGTGAATCCCCTAACACCGGCAACACAAGTAAACCTCCAGATTTACCTCTGAACTGGTGCATTTAATATAAAGTTTAATAGCCTAATTGAGAAACTCAGTGTGAGGGTTAAATTAAATGACTGATGATTGTTGAGGTCAAAGAAAGTGCATATATTGCTATAAACTTGGGATTTCACATTTCCACTCTCTTAAACTCATTCTTTCATCATTTTATCTCATTCTGCAACTTGTGTGAATGTGTGAGTTCATGTGTTAGATTAGTTTATGTCGTAGATTTGTCCAATAAAGTCTTATTTATATTGAAAAGAGAAGTATCTTGTGTTTTGTGCTTACAAGTTAATGTCTTAAAATGCCAATCTTGTTACCGTGCTAATAAATAGTGTTTTCACTATACTTTGGATATTAATATCCATTGCAGAGTTGATGTTATACGGCCCGTTCAATTAATCGCTGGCCGATTCAGTTGATCAGCCATAAAAAAAATTCTGTCAAAATCCCCTATAAAAATCATAATTAATTCTTTTTTTAGCTAAATTTACCTGTTTCCCTTACATAGCCATTTGACACCCTTTCCATAGTTACGAGCAAGCATTTTGTCTCCAGGTACAGTATGAAACAACAATGTTTTGCTTTTAGACATCATTCCATCTGAATGTTTTGTTGTGCCTGAACAGTCTGTTTTGCTTTCTGAGGTTTCAACAAATCCAGACAAGTGTGAAGCTGTCTTTTGAACATTGAGGTGGCAGGAGACACTTTGGTGGTGGCATGGGGGGTGTTTCTTTAAGAGAGTAGAAAAGTGTTTAGGTGTTGATTGAGTGATCCTTTACCCTTTGTCAACTTAAGAGCTTACTTCATTGTCTGGACAAACCAATCAGCAAGACTGTTAGAATCAGAATCAGAATGAGCTTTATTGCCAGGTATGTTTACACATACGAGGAATTTGTTTTCGTGACAGAAGCTTCCACAGTGTAACAGAATGACAGTGACAGAACAAAAAAACACAGATAATAAAAAATAAAAATAAATAAAAAATAGAACAAGTAAAATAAGGAATAAAAAATATACAAATCGACAATTGTATGTACAGGTATATAACAATAGACAGTTGTATGTACAGGTATATTATGTGCAAATTGAAATGTAGACTGAGTATGTGTGTTAGATAAATAAGTGTATGAGTGAATAAATAGTGTGTGTTCCACAGTTATTGTCAAGTGTTCATGAGATGGATGGCCTGAGGGAAGAAACTGTTCCTGTGTCTGGCCGTTCTGGTGCTCAGAGCTCTGCAATGTTGACCAGATGGCAACAGTTCAAAGAGGGAGTGTGCTGGATGTAAGGGGTCCAGAGTGATTTTGCCAGCCCTTTTGCTCACTCTGGATGAGTACAGTTCTTGGAGAGAAGGGAGGGTTGTACCAATGATTCGCTCAGCAGTCCGGACTACCCTCTGTAGTCTTCTGAGGTCAGATTTGGTAGCTGAGCTGAACCAGACAGTTATAGAAGTGCAGAGGATGGATTCAATGATGGCGGAGTAGAACTGTTTCAGCAGCTCCTGTGACAGGTTGAACTTCCTCAGCTGGCGAAGGAAATACAACCTCTGCTGGGCCTTTTTCACAATGGAGTCAATGTGAGTGTCCCACTTCAGGTCCTGAGAGATTGTGGTGCCCAGGAACCTGAATGACTCCACTGCAGTCACAGTGCTGTCCATGATGGTGAGTGGGGGGAGAGCAGGGAGGTTTCTCCTGACAGCAGCTTCAAAAACACTCCAATCAGTGAGGTCAAAACAAGCTCTGGACGTGTGATAAGGTGCTGATCGAATGTGTTGAATTCCGTTGGCCTTCATGAAAGCCTCAAACTCTGCTGAGACCAGCTGAGGCCTATTGTCACTGACAAGTTGCTATGGGAGGCCAAAACAACCAAAAATTGACAATTTTCACAGATGAAGTGCTTTTCATTACCTCAACCTCTGGCCATTTGCTGTGGGAATCAAGAAGAACTAAAAACATATGGTCTTCAAATGGCCCTGCAAAATCAACATGGACTCTCACCCACGGTTCCTTAGGCCATTACCAGGGGGAACCTCAAGCCTCACAGGAGATGTATGAGGTATCTGTTTTAAGACAAGCTAAGAAAATTGTTGCAGACGACGCATATTTTACATGAGAATTTTAACACTTTACCCTCAGAGAGACGATTGAGGAGTCCGATGTGCAAATTAAATCGCTACAAAAATTATTTTGTGTCAACTGCGGTTAAATTATTCAACAGAGAATTGCAAAAAAGAGATGTCATATCAGTATACTGTAGCTTTTATTTTTTTTTACGTATGTGTAGTTTATTGTATGTTATGTACTGTGCTATGTGAGTTTAATGTTGTGTACCGGCCATGCCATGGTTGTCCAAGATGCATTTCCCAGAAATGGGACAATGAAGTATATTCATTCATTATTCATTCAGTAGACAACCAGATTCAACTGTTAGCTCATTCTTTCTGCCAGCTGCACTGGCAGAGCGGGGTTGAAATGAGTGAGTGCTTCAGACTGGGCTTAGGCTGTTTTCACCTCAATTAAAGATTTCTCACATTGTTTAGTCCATTCCCACTTTTTGGATTTATTCAGTAGTTCGTGCAACAGTTTCAGCCTGTTAGCTATATTTGGCACATATTTCACGTAATAAGACAACAGCCTCAAAAAAAGACTGAAGCTGACTCACATTTTGTTCTTCATGACTTTCAGTCCAAAACTCTGCAGTCTCTGCAAGGTGGCTTCCAGGTTACTCAAATTTTACTGAACCATTGGCCCCCAGCAAGACCGGAAAAGAGATCCTCAATAAGCTTCAGGGGATACTGCTCTGGGGTCAGAACCGGACTTCAGTCACCTTAAAATCTCTGCATAATCACAGGGACCCATCCTTCTTTATGACCGGCACGATTGGTGTAGCCCACTCGCTCATGTGTACTGGTCGTAGAACTCCAGCCTTTACCAGTCTCTCCAGTTCAGCTTCAACCTTGGGTTTATGTGCATACGCTACAGGTCTGGCTTTCAAACACTTTGGTTGACTGCCTGGCTTCACTGTCAATTTCACTACAATGTCATTCATACTTCAGATTTCATCATTGAACACATCTGAGTACTTCTTGGAGTTTTGTGTTTCCATTGACCAGATGGACCTCTTGCCAATTCAGCTTAATCTTTTCCAGCCAAGTCCTTCCTAGCATTGCCCTCGATAATGTACAGTGGTAGTTTTCTTTTTTGCATATTGAGTTCAACTGTCACCTCTATTACCCCTTTAACAGGAACTATCTCACCAGTGGCTGTGGGGTGCGATGCGGCAGCATTTCTTTAAATGTCGTCTCTGACACTAATGATACCGCAACTCCTGTGTCCACCTGCATACGTACTGGATTCCCATCCAGAAGAGGAGTCACCCAGTAGCCTCATTCATTTCCTGAAACAAAAAAAACATATAAAGCATCCTTGTCCTCTGTTCCCGAATAACTTTGTGTTTGCTGGGTGTTTTCCATTTGGTTCACATGCTTTTGTTTGAATTTTTTAGGGCCAGTGTTTTTACTTGGTTGTGCCTTTTTGTTTTTGCAGGGACGCTCAATATGACCTTTCATGCCACAATTTCTACAGTTCATGTCCTTGCACCAACAATCTCCAGGCTGATGCCCCACTTTTCTGCATCTATAACAAGCTTTATCTGAGTTGGACTTGTTCTTTGCGTCTGAATAAACCTTGTGCACTTGGGCAGATGCACTTAGTTGTCGTGTTAAGCTATTTTCAGTTAGTAGTCACTTTTGTATAGCCTCACTTCAAAGACCACAGACAAGCCTGTCACGTATGGTGTCAGTGACTGGCCAAACTCACAATGGTCAGATAATCATTTCAGTATCGCCACAAATTGAGAGATGGATTTGCCGTCTTGGTGATTTCTTTTGTGGAATCGGAATCTCTCAGTGATAATCAGTGGTTTAGGTGAATAGTGCTCTTTGACTAAACTCACTATTTCCTGATAGGATTTGTCACCTGGTATGTCTGACTGTGTTAAATTCCACAGCAGATTAAACATTTTCACACCCATGACACTCAGAAAAGTTGCCACTATAGCTTCGTCTTTGATTTTGTTTGCCAGCACAAGTTAGTCAAATCGTTCAGTATAGACACTCCACTGTTCTGCTGATTCATCAAATTATCCAATACTACCGATTAATCCAGCTCTTTTGTTTTACTCACTCCTCTTTTATGTTTCTCTGTTCATCAGCTCTTGCGATTCCTCTCCTCTCTTAATCTGCATTCCGTCATCTGCTTCTTTTCTGTCTTTCACTCTATTTCCTTTCAGCGAAGACAACTCGTTCTGCTCCAAACGTCGCGGCTCTGTACGGGGTCGCCGTGCATTCACTCTGCTTCTCTCTCGTGGAGGATAGCGTTGTCGAGATGTTTGGGGTGAAGAAATTTCATCAATAATTCATGCCGCGAACATCTATGATCTTGAAACAGTAGCGGACTGTATTGGACATTACATGTATTGGACATTAATTTTACAGTTGTATACCGTTTTTGGAAGTGGAAAAAGACCGTATAATTTACAGAGAATAACCGTAAATTGACATTCCCAGAATTCCCTGCGTTACATTTGATGTTTTTTAATGATTCTTCTTAGTTTTTTCTTATCAGTTTTGTATATTAGGGTTGTGTGTTACACCTAATGTTGTTAAATGAATGTTTATTGCATTATTTCAGTTTCATGTGTGTTACCATGATGGTGTTTAGTGCTTGTGTGAATGACACTGTGCACCTTCTATATATGTTATTATTTAAAAGCTGTTTGTGATGGGCTTTGGTTCATCATGTGACTTTCTCATCACCACCTGCATTGGGTGGTTATCAGTGTATTACAAAGGTACAAAACAGATTTCAGTACTTCAATAAGGTTGGTATATTAACATTATATCAGTTAATGAAATTACGGTATTTAACTGTAAATTTAAGTTAAAACCGTAAAACCTAAAACGTTGCTACCGTATTTTTTACAGTAAAATTTACGGATTTTTTTTACAGTGTGGAGAGGGGGTTTTCTCTGCTGTTGCACATTCATTCACCACCAACCATAAGGGTGATACGGCAGCCATATCACCCTGCAGCCCAAGACTGGTTGCCCACTGAAGCTAAGTAGGGTTGAGCTTGGTCAATACCTGGATGGGAGACCTCCTGGGAAAACTTGGTTGCTGTTGGAAGAGGTGTTAGTGAGGCCAGCAGGGGGTGCTCACCCTGTGGTCTGT
>NW_015647962.1:90516-96069 GCF_001515625.1 Sinocyclocheilus rhinocerous
TCATTCACCCCCAAACCATATATTTCTGTTGCAACCCCCCCCCCCCAGACCAGTATATAGAAATGTGGATAAGTGGTTTGAGCATTTGAAAAAAATAAATTTAATTAAAAATAGTCTTATTACAAAGCAGTAATACTAATGAAAAATGTTTGTGCAGCATTGCTGAAGGACAGGTGAAGGACAAGAAAACATGGTAACGAAGGAAAAGAAGAGAAAAATAAACTTACCTGCCATTTGGAAATAGTTCCCAAATTTTCTTTGATATACACCACCTACAAAAAACATATGCAACAGATTTCAGTTTTTTTTTTCTCTTCATATTACATCACATTATGTCATCGATTTTTTTTTTTCATTTTACCCTTGTTGAAGACCCCTAAACAGAGAAATCCATCATATAATTATTTGAATAATAATCTAAAAAAGAGTGAAGTAAACATAAACCATATCAGTGTGTATTTGTTGACTGTCCCACAGTTTCGATGCAATTTTCACCATGCAATTTTGCATCTTGTGTGCACAATAATATTTTTGTAGCTTTGCTGGTATTACATGGTACTAAGCCAAGGTCATAGGTTTATGAAAATATTATTACATTTTGTATCTTTAGAATATGTACAATGCTAGCTATGACCAAGACAAATGTTTAGAATTAAATTTTCATCAGTATCATATCTACCACAAAACACTGCTAAACATGCTTAAGTTGAGATGTGGTGGAAATGACATCAATCCAGGTTTTGAATTGGTCAATTGGGCATTGTTAGGCACTGTTATTAGACAAATTAAATAAACCTATTTCAGGAAAGAGATTTCAGTAAAGGCAGTTGATAATTTTTGATTGTTTGCTTTGGTTGTTTTCTGTAGCTCAAGATTACCTAATAAAATGTGAAATGTCTAACCAGTGTGATATGGTATTTGTTATTGTTGTGATGTTTGAATGCAATGTAAATTTCACTTTTTCCTAATCATATTACCATTCTGCTTTCATATAGATTGAAGGACCAAAACAATACTTAAACTGCTTGTAACTATGTAAACAACCATAAAAACAAACAGAACCTCACATGTACAATGCTTAGGCACTCAATAGCTCATTTGTGTGGATTTTATGAGACAATTTGCTCATAACTGAGGGGGCTATGTTGCTTGGCAACATACCTGTTTATACCCAAAGCATATTAGTCTTCACAGTGATGTATTGATAGAGTAGCTCTTGTTCACTATCATCTAGCTTCTCTGGCTGAGGGTCATTTTATCTGTAGTCAAGACAGCATTCTGTATATGTCCAAATATAGCATTCACATTGATGGTAAAACTATATTTGTGAACTGAAAGGAATTGTCAAGCTTGAAGTGTTTAGTACAATTTTCAGAATAAATAGACCTAAATAAATTAGACCTAGACCTACACCTATCAAAGAGAAATACCTGTGTGTGTTCATGTGATAGCATACAAATTAACCAATTTTATTCTGGTCAGAAACTCTTATCTTTTAATATCACATAAGAATCAATCTGACTACATTAGGGTAACACAAGTAATTTTATCAAGAAGTTAAAAAATAAGTAGAAATACTGCAACTGTGTAAGGGAATATCTGTACAGTTTCATATTTTAAGTGGTAAAGTGATTTTTACATGTGTTTTTTGCATCTTGCAGGTTGTCCCTAAGGCATAACTCTGGAATAAAACGGATGTGTAGCTGAAAGGTTTTAGTTCAAAATCTGGCTATTGTTGATTTCATGAGCTGTCACCATTTGTTTCTTTGACATTTGTAAATGAAAGTATGGCTTATTTGTAGCACATTTCATTCACAAGAGCTTTTCATAAAAATAGAAAAATAAATAAAAGTTGAATTAAAATGGATGGACTACACTCTTAAAAATAAAGGTGCTTCACGATGCCATAGAATAACCTTTTTGTCTAGATGGTTCCATAAAGAACCTTTAACATCTGAAGAACCTTTCTGTTTCACAAAAGGTTCTTTGTGGCGAAAGAAGCTTCTTCAGATTATAAAAAAGGTAAGAAAGAGATGGTTCTTTAAAGAACCTTTGATTGAATGGTTCTTTGTGGAAGCAAAAATGGTTCTTCTATGGCATTGCTTGAAGAACCTTTTGAAGCACCTTTATTTTTAAGAGTGTATGACGAATAAAGAGCAACCACCCAATAAAGCATTTAGATAATCTAACCTTGAGGTCATGAACGCATGAATTAACGTTTCTGCATTTGACATGGAGTGCATAGGTTGTCAAGTCAAGTTTATTTGTACAGCGCTTTTCACGATACAGATCATTGCAAAGCAACTTTACAGCAAATTAAGTTTCTACAATATTTAGTGGTAGCTTATCAGTGGTGACTGTCAATTAATGTACATATGGCAGAAATGTACGGAAAAATCAATTTAAGACGTAATAAAACAGACGATGAACACACAGTTTATCTTTTGGTGCGATGAATGGAGCTGAAGTATTATACGCTGTAAAATCTACATTTGTTATTGTATTTCTGATGTTATCTATTTTATCAGTGAAGAAATTCATAAAGTCATTACTAGTGATAACAAGGCGCTCTGATTGTTTTTGTTGTAGAATACGATAGGGGATATATTCACACGTTATAGAAACTAAAATGATGGTGTATAAAATTGATTTTAAGATAAAAAATTAGACGACAAAGAATTAACTTGACTGAGCTCAAACTCAAAACACACGGCAGCAACAAACAGGAAGTGACGTAAGCAGTGGGCCTTAAATTAGATATATTTTTAATTTGGAAAAGTGCGGTCTTTCCTCCTCAGTTGGACCATTTACGGTGTGAGGACGCACCTTCAGCATGGGAAGCTAATGTCCCGGTCTCTGTCTGTTTACTTTATTTGCATTTTGTTTTTCCTAGTTACCGTTTTTACTGTGTTACTTGTCATCATTAGTTTGCATGGTTTCTGATTAGACTTCACCTGTCATTAGTTCCAGTTAATTAGCCTAATCTGTATTTAAGCCCTCAGTTCTCTTTGTTCTGTGTCCGATCTCATCATTAGTTTGCGTGGTTGTGCTTCTATGATTTTTATAGTGATCTCCTGCATGTTAATGTGTTTATTAAAGACTGTTTCTGTTTATTCTTTTGTTGTGCGCTCATTACAGCCACTGATGCTGACATCAAGATGAAGTGTGGCAAAATCTGAAAGAGGCAAGAGTCTGTAAAGAGATGAACATCCAGTTTAAGGTAGACTTTTATGAAGGAAGATTTAGAAGCTTGTGCGAAGCTGTGGCCAAAAGTGTAAGAAGCTGGAAAAAAATGGGTAAAGACCTTATTGAATGAAAGCTATGCTCTCGCTGATGGACTCAGAATTGACCTGCAATTAATGCTGATGCCTGCAAGGCAACATTCAGGCATCTGGTAAAGAATTCAAGGTACTGTCCCTCATATATCAGGTGGAAATAATGTGATAAAGCTATTTTAAACTACAGTTAATTTCAAATAAGTTGGTATAGTTTTATTATTGAGTTATAAAGGACAATATGTTCACTCCTGCATAACAGAATGACTTCAAGTTTACTGTATATTTGAACAGTTACATTATTAATCTATGTCTATTTTTTAATCTTTGGATGTTAGGGGGTTGAAAGTAGTGATAAGTGTAAAGCTTAAAAAAAAATTTCCCTAATCAAACACACTTGATTCAACTCATCAGTGTGTCAGATAAGAGAAACATCAAAAACGTGCAGTGTTGGGGGTTCTCCAGGACCAGGATTGGGAACCACTGCTGTACAGAATAATGATGTTATATCTTACTATGTACTTATGGTTATAACAACAGTGTGGCTAACAGAGAAATGTTTGAGGAACTTGGTCATCTGGTGAATGAATGGAAAATAATCTATAAATCAGAAAATGTGATTATGGGGGGAGAGTTTAAAATAGCCCCTGATTTATAGTTATGGTACTGGAAACCTCAAAGAAGTTCATATTGTGTGTATATTGATACTATTTTGAATTTGAGTGTGCAATGTATAACAACAAGTGTGATTGACTACTGGAGGATATCAAACCCAAAATGTATTGATTGGTGAAATCCGTCAGGTAATTAACAATGTTCAATATTAGAAGATTGGCTTATTTTGAGTGAATTATGTAATGATGTCTCAGACTATCAAAAAATCCAGCTTCTACTTATGGATCATTGAATGGCTACTCTAAACATCAAATCTCTCCTAATATTTGGAAGTTCAATAATGCTTTGTTAAAGAATGTTAGATTTTGTCAACAGGTGATGACTCTCATTGAGGAGATTTAAAAACGTCTCAAGTTACGTATGTAACCATGGTTCCTCGAGGGAACGAGACGCTGCGTCGGAGGACGCTTCGGAAACGCCCTTTAGCGTGACCGGCTCTGAACCTCTTGTGTAATCAGTCCAATAGATGGGCGAGACGTCACGGGTGGGTGACGTAATGACCAGGAAGCTATAAAAGCACGTGCGGTGAGACCAGCGTCAGCTTCTAGGAGTGAAGCAAGCGCTGGCAGAGATGCCGAAAGTATGGCCCCGAGACGCAGAATCCCACATCACGCCTAGATAAGTGGTCCTCTGTAATGGAGAAAGCACACTTTTCTTGGCGTTTAGTCTTAACCCCAGCTCTCTCATGTGGGCGAGAACGACATCTCGATGTCGAACCACCATCTGCTCTGACTGAGCTAAGATCAACCAATGGTCGATATAGTTTAGTATGCGGATGCCCTGGAGTCGCAACGGAGCCAGGGCTGCATCCACACACTTCGTGAAAGTGTGGGGTGAGAGTGCAAGGCCGAAAGGAAGAACACGATATTGGTACGCTTTGCCCCCGAAAGCAAACCTCAGGAACTTCCTGTGAGTGGGAAGGATGGATACATGGAAGTATGCGTCCTTTAGATCGATCGTGACAAACCAGTCCTCGGACCTGATCTGAGACACGACTTGATTGAGAGTGAGCATCCTGAACTTCAGTCGCATGACTGAGCGGTTCAAATGACGTAGATCTAAAATGGGAACGCAACCCCCATCCTTCTTCGGAACTATGAAGTACCGGCTGTAGAACCCGGACTGTCTTGCATGAGGAGGGACCACCTCGATGGCCTCCTTCCTCAAAAGAGTAACTACTTCTTGTTCCATGACCAGAGCCTGCTCGGGACCCACCAGCGTGGGTGTAAACCCGGTGAAACGAGGCGGAGGAGAACCAAACTGGATTCTGTAGCCCTTCTCTACAGTGTGCAGGACCCACTGAGACACATTTGGCAGTAGTTTCCACGCTGCCAAAAAGTCTACTAAGGGAATCAGTCTCTCGAGACTGATCTCTGGTGTAATGCGAGCAGCCAGCTCGGTGCCCTGTAACGGCGGACCGGCAGGGGACAACCGAACCTGCTGCTCTAGAGACCTCCGCGGAGGTGGCGAACCTCTTAGCACCGCTACGTTGCCTGGGGCGGTGACTGAGAGTGGCACTCGCGGGAGATCGCTGCGCCCTGGAACACCGGCAGGGTTGGCAGACTGATCTCCTGAGGGCACTGAGGGGAGGCGGGCGCCGCGT
>NW_015647962.1:96909-97137 GCF_001515625.1 Sinocyclocheilus rhinocerous
TCTCCTCAGAAAAAGATGGCCGCATCAGCAAGCTCTCACTCAGAGGGGAAGAACCGCAGCGCGGGCTTCCAGCCTCTAGAACGAGCTCTAGATCTAGGTAACACGGGTGGAGATAGGATGAGCCGTCTCCAACCCGTCCACCAGATCATATGCGATTCCCACGAACTCAGTCGCCGCCGTGCCTCAGCAGCAGCGGGACTGCAATCGCAAGATCACAGGCACGGACAC
>NW_015647962.1:97276-102987 GCF_001515625.1 Sinocyclocheilus rhinocerous
CGTAAAGTAACGTGGGCAGGGAGGAACACACAGCCTGAAACGCTGCCTGCCCTCGCCCTTGCTTATGTGTTTCTTTTTGTCTTGTGCTTTTGACATTCTGGACAAAACAACATCAAATAAGACTCACAAATGGAAAACAGACTGACACACACACAGAGCGCTTGCTGAATGACAAAAAGCTGATGCTGGTCTCACTGCACGTGCTTTTATAGCTTCCTGGTCATTACGTCACCCGCCCGTGACATCTCGCCCATCTATTGGACTGATTACACAAGAGGTTCAGAGCCGGTCACGCTGAAGGGCGTTCCCGAAGCGTCCTCCGACACAGCTCGAGTTCCTGAAGAGGAACTAGATTTAATCTCTAATATGAAGAAATGGGAATGGTTTAAATTTAAGGTTAAACAAATAGCTATCGCAACAGGTAAATTCTTATCATTGATGAAACAAAAACAAAAGGAACCAGGGGCATAGTGTCTGGGTATGCACATCCATATGGTCTCTGGCAATTTGGGGGCCTGCTGAGTGGGAACTTTACTTAAAATGAGGGAACGAATTCTTAATTAGTGGTCACGATAAATATATATATTTTTGTCTGTATGTACAGGGCTCTGTAATTTCTTGTGTGCATTTGTTCTTGTTACGGAAGGAGACACACAGAGGAATATGATGAAACAGAAGGGTTTATTTGCAACAGAGTAAATGGAAGCAATGGCAGGTGAGTATGAAGTTCAATGGAGAAGTTTGACGATATGGATGAATGTGATAGAAAATCTTTGTCTTACAGGAGATCGTGGATGAAATGGATGGAAGATGGTTGACAGCACACACCTCAGTAACAATGGTAAGTATAATATCAACATGGAGACTTGGGAGAAGACAGACGTTGGAGTGGAGAACACGCTGGAAAATCTGGAGTAACATAGAGAGAGTCCTCTTCTTATGAACGAGACTGGACACTGGAGTGTTGCGAGGTGTGTGCTTAAGTAGTCCATTTGATGAGGGTGCAGATGAGGTGCAGG
Organism: Sinocyclocheilus rhinocerous; assembly: GCF_001515625.1. NCBI lineage: Eukaryota > Metazoa > Chordata > Actinopteri > Cypriniformes > Cyprinidae > Sinocyclocheilus > Sinocyclocheilus rhinocerous. Next base: position 98,296 of record NW_015647962.1, read on the forward strand.
TGTGAGTGATTAGTACTCTGGTGATGGTGTGCGCTGTGATTGGGTGGTGAGTGAGCCTGATCCTGGCAGGTCTATGAGAGTACCCCCGTCCATGGCCCACTCCTGAGGGTCGGGGGCCCCAACGTCGTGGTGGTCTACCTTTTCCTCGGGGAGCAGGGCGGTTAGGATGAGTGGAGTGGAAGTTTTCCAGTAGTGTGGGAGCGAGGATGTCATCTCTGGGAACCCAAGATCTTTCTTCCGGGCCATATCCTTCCCAGTCTACCAGATACTCCAGAAGACCACCACGGTACCGTGAGTCCAATATCTCATTTACCTTGTAGATGGTTCCGTCCTCCAGAATCAACAGAAGGGGGGGTTCCTCTGTTGGGCCAGGTTCTGTGGAAACAGAAGTGGGAGAGTGGTAAGGCTTGAGCAGTGACACATGGAAAGATGGGTGAATTCTGTAGGGAGAGGGAAGTTGGAGCTGGTACGTGACAGGATTGATATGTTTTGTGATTGTGAAGGATCCAATATATTTGGGACTTAGCTTTTTGCAGGGCAGACGCATCCTGATGTCCCGAGTTGATAGCCAGACCTTCTGACCAGGCTGGTAGGATGGTGTTTCGGATCTTCGAAGGTCTGCTGTCATCTTGTGTCTGTGCACTGCCCGGTGAAGCTGATGGTGAGCTGCGTCCCAGACCCTCTCGCTCTCTCAACACCAGTAATGGATGGATGGATCATCGGATGGATCACCAGACCAGGGTAACAGTGGTAGCTGGTAACCACGTACGCACTAGAGGGGAGTGAGTACAGTGGAAGGCTGATGGAGAGAGTTCTGTGCGTACTCGGCCAGGCCTAGGAACTGGTTCCAAGAGTTTTGGTGGCCATGGCAGAAGGTTCGTAGGAAGCACCCAATCTCCTGGATTTTCCTCTCCGTCTGCCCATTAGACTGGGGATGGTATCCAGAGGAGAGGCTTACGGTCACACCTAGGAGGTCAAAAAAGGCTTTCCATACACTTGATGTCAACTGTGGTCCATGGTCTGAGACGATATCTTCAGGAATTCCATAGTATCTGAAGATGCGATTAAACATCCCCTGAGAGGAAGCAGACGACAGGATTGGGAAAATCGATCAACAATTACTAGAACGCATGTGTTACCGTCAGAAGCAGGCTGGTCTGTGATGGCACAGTCGGGACAGGCTGGTCTTCGAGATGGCACAGTCGGGACAACCTTGAACGAACCTTCTCACATCCCTGGCCATGTTGGGCCACCTGAAGCGGTCTTTTAGCAGCGAGAGGGTGTTATTGGCCCCTGGGTGGCCAGTGCCCAGAGAAGAGTGAGCTGAGTGAATCAAGGGAGTGCGCTGTGCTCTGGTCACATACTGCAATCCCGGTGGACAGCCCGGTGGAGTGTTTGGAGTGGAATTGGAGGATGTAGCTGGATTGGAGGACCACTGGATGGGACATACAATGAGTTCTTTAGGAATGATAGGTTCAGTCTCCTCACTGACCTCTTCTGGAGTATGGAGGCGAGAGAGAGCGTCAGCCTTCACATTCTTGGGACCTGGACGATAGGAGATCGTAAAGTTGAAACGGGCCTGACGGGGGTTAAGTCTCTTGGCATCTTGTAGATATTCTAGGTTTTTATGATCAGTGAGGATGATGAAAGGATGCTGAGCACCCTCCAACCAATGCCTCCATTCCCCAAGGGCCAGCTTGATAGCAAGGAGTTCCCTGTTGCCGATGTCATAATTTCTCTCCGCCGGGCTGAGTTTGCGGGAAAAGAAGGCGCATGGATGGAGTTTGGCTGGGACCCCCTGCTGCTGAGATAACACTGCTCTTACCCTGATGAAGGGTTTGTTGGGGTCTGGACGGATGAGGAGCGGTGCACTGGTGAATACCTCTTTGAGTTATTGGAAAGCTTCTGCGGCTGATGGTGACCAGGTCAGAGACTAGGGCTTGTTCCTCAATAGACTGATAAGTGGAGAGGTAATGGAGCTGTAGTTGTGGATGAACGGTCTGTAGAAGTTTGAGAAGCCTAGGAACCATTGGAGTTCCTTAATGGTGGCAGGAATGGGCCAGTTCTTAATGGCTTCCACCTTCCCCTCATCCATCTGGATGCCACTGCTGCTGATGTTATATCCAAGGAACTGCACTGAGGATTGATCGAAGGAACATTTCTCGGCTTTGAGGAAAAGGTGGTATTCTCTCAGGCATTTCAGGACCTCCGCAACGTGGTGGCGATGTTCTGCCATGCTCTGGGAGTAGATGAGGATATCATCTATGCAGACGAGGACAAACAGATGGAGATACCCCTGAAGCACCTTGTGCATGAAGTCCTGAAACACGGAGGGGGCTCAGTAAGCATAACAATAGTGGTGCGTGGCTGCATATTGACAATAGATGGTCTAATAACACTCAGCATGGGTCGTGGAGGATGAATTGGGTATGCAGTGATGACATAGGTTCAGGGCCTGGTTCTGGAGTGCTGATGGTCTCTGGCCGGCGAAGTAATGGAGTGATTGGTTGACCCTGGTGTTCTTCAAGACACGACTGCATACGACTGGCGAATCTGATGGAAAGTTGGATGAATCGTTCCAAGCCGATGGTATCGTCGTATGCAGCGTGTAGGGTTTTTCAACTCAAAAAGGGAAATATTTATGACGAATTATAACTGGTTATGATTCATAATAAATATGAGATGCAGCCGTACTCTGGGTTCCAATCCCTGACAATAGGTGGTGAGGAGCGAGCGCTCATTCCATCCACTGGCAGCAGCAAAAGTCCTGAACTGGAGAGTATATTCATTAACAGACATAGAACCTTGACGAAGATGGTACAATTGCTCACCCACAGAAGAATCACCAGCTGGTCTACCAAAAACTTCACGGAAGTGATAGATGAAATTATTAAGTGATTGTGTTATGGTACCAGCTTGTGACCAGATGGTTTCGGCCCATTGGAGCACTCGTCCTGTCAGCAGAGATATGATGAAAGTGATCTTCGCTCTGTACGCTCTGTGTAGAAGGAATCTGTTGCACTCCTCCGCCGCACCAGAGAAGGGCGCTGGTTTAGCCATGGGACTGGCGACAACTGTCAGTGAAGAAGCAGCGGTGGAGGTGACAGAAGTGACCAGAGTTGTTGTTGTGAGAATTCGCTGGAGGGAACGGATCGGGTATACTCATGTTGCTGTATTCCTGTTTGTTGGTCCAGTCTTCTGTTACGGAAGGAGACTCACACAGAGGAATATGATGAAACAGAACGGTTTATTTGCAACAACACAGTAAATGGAAGCAATTGCAGGTGAGTATGAAGTTCAATGGAGAAGTTTCACAATATGGATGAATGTGATAGAACGTCTTTGTCTTATATGAGATCGTGGATGAAACGGATGTAAAATGGATGAAACGGATGAAAAATGGATGACAGCACACACTAGTGATGTTACATATGACACCGAGGACCCGATGTGCATATCAAGCATGCAGCGCAATTTCCAATGAAGCTCCGTTTTGAGGCGTGTATTGTTTCCACTGAATCATGTGATCGATGACAAACGAAGCCTCACTTTCTGTCCAATCACGTGCGTGCTTCAGTTTGCATATCAAATCCCTACCTTACTTTAATGGTCCTATCTGGCACAGTCTGGTTGGTTGGATGAACTGTGAGGCTTTCTAAGACATAGATAATATTAAATAAATATATATATATTTTTTTACTTTCTGGTTTTGGTTTTGATTGTTAGCTAGTAGTTAGTTTAATAATTAGTTACTTTAGTGTCATTGCTTTCTCTCTTTTTTCCTTTTCTTTTCTCTCTCTCCTTTTTTTTCTTTGGTGAGGTGGTGGTAAGTTATATGAGAAATGGTATCTGTAAAAAAAAGGAAAACATCCCCTGTTTGGGAACATTTTGAATTGATATCTTCCAATAAAGTATGTTTTGGTATATAATACATATCATTAATTCACTAATATTTCGCAGGTCATCTACATCTTTATTTAATTTATGTAACAGGTAAGATGTTTGGTGTGTGATAAGGAGCTTATGTATTCAAATAATACTTCCTCCATGCTCATACACTTTAGAGCTCTGCATGAGACTGCACAGCCTGTGGCCAATCCTGTACACACACAAGGTACACAGGGTGTATTATCATAATTTCATTATGATAATAATGAAATTATGATAATACTTGACATTATGAAATTTACCTATGACTTGTATTTCTCATTAAAAAATGCTCTTCTCTTCAGGTTCTCGGAAGCAGATGATTGATGAGGCACTGGTGAATATGATCATCAAAGACTCTCAGCCGTTTTCACTGGTGGAGAATGAATGCTTCGGGTCTCATCCATGCTCCGGATCCTACCTATGTACTGCCAAGCAGGCAGGTGTGTGTAGAAATATTCAGAGTCCAATTTAACAATTTACACTGGATAATATTTTAATAAACTTTCTTTTACATTTATTTTATTGTTGCACATTTAGGCCTTGAAGAAAATGGTGGACTCAAAATATGAGGAAGCCAAAATCAAGGAAAGGACTGAAATGGAAAATGTCAAGGCTGTGTCTTTAACTTCAGATATGTGGACATCACTTAACATGGACGCTTACTTGGCCATAACCTGCCACTACATTGATGGGAATGATAAGCTCACCACTGTCTTGTTGGGGGTAGAGAATTTTCCAGATAATCACACAGCTTAAAATATA
>NW_015647962.1:103194-126202 GCF_001515625.1 Sinocyclocheilus rhinocerous
TGCAAAGATTCTACAAGTGAGGCACACAATCTGCATTGCACATGCACTTAATTTAATGGTTAAAATATCGTTCAACCAAGTTTCTGCCCTCTGTGACATCCGCACCAAGGCAAAGAAAATTGTCACCTATTTCAGATCCAGCACCGTTGCCAAAGAGAAGCTGACCCAGATGCAGCAAAAAATGCGCAGACCTTCCCTTAAACTTATCAGTGAAGTGGAAACACGGTGGAACAGCACTTTTCAGATGCTTCAACGCCTATATGTAGAAAGGCAAGCTGTGGGGGCATCCCTAGCCTCTCTCAGGACATAGGAGTATGAAGCAATAGAGGAAGTCCTCCGTGTGCTCTCACCGTTCCAGCAGGCTCCGGTAGAACTGTATGAGGAGAAACGTGTCTCAGGTTCAAAAGTCATTCCACTGATGAAAATGATACACCATTCTTTACAGGGAGAACAAATCAAGTATTTATTTGTATATTTATTCAGCAGTTAAAACATTCATATTGATGTTCATATTGCAAATGTGACCAAGCCATTTTAAATTGATTAGGTTGACCATGGACATTTCAAAAGAACTGACAGAAAACCTGACCAGATGCCTGAGAGGACATATATGGAATATAGAGTATATGAGTGTAATGACCATGGCAACCTTGCTGAACCCAAGGGTTAAAACCATTGGGTTCCTCAATCAAAATAAAATGACTGAAGCTGTTAGAAGGCTAAAAGGGGAATGTGCCACCATAATCAGAATCCAAGATCAAACCCCATCAACGTCAAGCACTGATTCAACAGAAACATCATCTCAACAGGCAACAAGTCAACAGGCTGCAACTACTTCAAGTATATATATTTTTTATTATTTTGGAAAAAAAAAACTTTTGTGAATATTTCATGACATAAATATTAGTGTGTGATGCATTCACATTTTCAGTCATATTTACGTTTTCCCATCAAATTGTTTAGGTGGAAACCCGTGGCACCTGCTAGATAGTGCTGTGGACCAGAGTAAAAAAAACCTGTAATGCCACAGCTGATGCAGTAATAGAGGTTGACCGATACCTAAAGGAAACTAACATACTAAGAACCCATGATCCGCTTGAATACTGTAAAGAACAAGAACATGTGTTTCCCCATCTATATCTGAAGGCACTCCAGTTTTTGTGTACACCAGCCTCCTCTGTACCCTGTGAGAGAGTGTTCTCAAAGACAGGGGGAATATTGTGCAAGAAGAGAAATAGGCTCTGCCCTAACAGTGTCAAAAAACCCAGTTACACAAGCACATTTAATAACCACATAATCCATGAATTCTTTGAAGTTACATTTATATAGTCTCCTATACCAGATGAAGAAATAATACAGACAATGTTATTACTATACATATAGTTTTATGTCAATTACATGTCATATACAGGTCTTTTAGTTATAATAATTCAACAATTTCTTACTTACTGTGGGCACCCACAACACACTTAAACAGTATTTTATTGTAATACATTGACAAATATTGACTTATATTACCATGAATTGCCACATTATGGTACATAAAAAATATTATCAGCGTATGATTTTTATTTGTGCACTACAGAGTAAAATTACATCATTAATGAGGTGGATGTTTCATCCAGTGAAGTTTCATCCCAGATACGGCTGTTGTACATTTTATGATCCACTAGATGGCATTGTAATCGATACTCCGAGACTTCGAATCTTTTCTCGATCCAGTTAGAGGAAAGCCTCATATCTTAACTAGGCTTCATTTCGCCATCCGTAGCACACACCTCAGTAACAATGGTAAGTATAATATCAACACGGAGACTTGGGAGGAGACAGACGTTGGAGTGGAGAACACGCTGGAGAATCTGGAGTAACATAGAGTGAGTCCTCTTCGTATGAACGAGACCGGACACTGGAGTGTTGTGAGGTGTGTGCTTAAGTAGTCCATTTGATGAGTGTGCAGATGAGGTGCAGGTGTGAGTGATTAGTACTCTGGGGATGGTGTGCACTGTGATTGGGTGGTGAGTAAGCCTGGTGAGGGAGCCTGTGACAATTCTATTGCTGCCGTAGAACTGTGTCATTATTATTATTATTATTATTTAACTATGTGCATATGCTGCATAGTGGTGGCCAAATAAAATAATAATAAATATAAACACTGTGTGAGATTGGTTGCTAGCTAGTTGAAAAGGCTATCACAACTGTATCCTTCAAGGTATCTTGGAGAGGTGAGGTGTCCAAGTCGCAACATCTAGCTACTGGGGTGCCTCAGGGCTCAGTTATTGGACCACTTCTCTTCTCTGTCTACATGGCATCACTAGGTTCTGTCATTCAGAAACATGGCTTTTCATATCACTGCTATGCTGATGACACTCAACTCTACCTCTCATTCCATCCTGATGAGCCGACGATAGCTGCTCACATCTCAGCTACTGCAACATCATGTAAAGCTTAGGTGTATGTAAGCTGTTTATCATTTTTAATTATATTTTGCACTGCAAAATATATATATATATATATATATAAAAACCTTGCTACGTGTACTGTGTTAGGCTAACCGAGACTGTCATTTGCACTTACATATTGTTGCTCTTTTGTTAGTTTTAATTACTTCTATTGTCCTCATTTGTAAGTCGCTTTGGATAAAAGCGTCTGCTAAATGACTAAATGTAAATCTAAATGTATCACATCTAGCCTCAGCAACATCTGCACCATTTTAATTCTCTTTCTTTCATTTTAGTTCTCTTATGTTACTGTGGCTTCAGCTGAGCTCTCATTTTAAAAACTGAAGCCAATAAAAAAAAAATGATTTGTGGAGCACCATGGCGTAGATCAGACTATTGAAACTAGCCATTCTTTCCATTGAGAATACACGAAGCCTTAAACTAAACAGCAAGGACATTGTGGATGAATTTGTCGAAAGAAAGGCCCGGAAATGCAACTAAAATGAGTGAGTATATTTTATTTATTTATTTTTATATATTTTTTGTGATATACTTCGAAAAAGCAAGTGGAGTTTATATCTTATATCCATTCAAGAGCCAGGTGAATTGAAAAAGGACAAAAAAGTTCATTGTATTCCTTCAGCTTTGAAAAACAAAGAAAAAATAAATAAGCTCAATATTAATAATATTATACCAGATGATCTAAAAGTAATTCAGAATGAAATTTGGATTTTTAAACTTTTTTTAAAAACTTTATTTTTTAAAATAAATCCAAACATAAAAAAGCAGATTGTTATTATCTATTTGTAAACAATAAAGATAATATCCAAAAACTGAATGAGGAAGACAAATGACAAATTGATGTAGCATTAAAACAAATTTAAAACTGCAAATCACTAGATATTGGCCGTTTAACAGCAGCATTTTTAAACAGTTCTGGAAAGATTTTAGGAAATTATTATATGATGCATATGATGATGCATAAACACAAGAAACAATTGCTATCATTAGATAATTGGAGACCAATAACTGTCATGTACTGATTATAAATTACTGGACTTGATGTTTGTTAATCATTTCAAACTCATGCTTGGGACACTTGTAGAGGAACATCAATCAGCATTTATTAAGGGAAGAGATAATCATAGTCAATTTGCTGATGACACAGACATATTTTTAAAAGAAAAATCGATAGTTTGTAAAGCCATAGACATTATTTCAGTTTTCTCAAAAGTACCAGGACAATGCCATTTGAAAAAAAAAAGTGAACTGCTACCTCTCTATGAAAGCAGAATCCATTCCCGGTTAATTTTGAAGTAAAATAGCAATAGAACAAATAAACATAGAAGATAAAATAGCTAACAATCATTGGCTTAAGAGATCTGTAGGCAGAATTATTTTGAGTCTAAACTAATTTACCCATGTTACTCTCTTTATGATTCTCCTCAACCAATTAAAACGTTTAACTCTGAAATGTTTAGTTTTATATGGAAAAACAAAACTCATTATATTAAAAAAAATTAATTCCAGATGATTAAAGAATATAACAATAGAGGTCTGGCAGCCACTGAATTTGAATCATTGATTGATGCACTCAAACCAAACTGGATTACAACTTTAGTACAGCTTAATTCAGCATGGTTTCATATACCTGTGTATTCAGTGGAGTCTGAGGTTTAGAGCTTTTGTTGAAATGTGATTTTGAGATGTCTAAATTGCCTATCCAGCTGCCAAATGTCCATAAGCGGATATACTGGAAAATGATATTTACCCATAACTTCACACCGCATGGTTTCACCTTGTGGAATAACAGAACCATTACAATACATACAGTAGGAAGACATTATTTAAACCAGATAGTATGAGAAACAAATTTTGTATCTTGTTGACTTGATAGATGATGTTGTCCAATTCATCCAATACGATTCATTTATCAGGAAACTAGGGATAACATTTTATTTGAGAGAATTTAATGGTGTGTGTAAAGCCAATGCTCTTTCCAATAAAAACACAAAACAATACAAACGTACAACTAACACAAAAGTGCATATTCAAATGTGTCTGAAAAAAAAGGTTGGTGAAATTTACATTGGTGATAAAAGTGTAACAACAAAGTACCGGTAATAAAAAAATGTTTTCTGATTTCAGTGCACCATCAAAAGTTTGAATTTTTGAAAATGAAATACTGTAATTATCTGAAATGGCCCCTAAAAATGAGGGACATACAGTTTAGAATACTAAACAATGTTTATCCTGCTCCTGAAATTTTTACAGAAAGGAGTCTGTTTTGAAATAGAGTTTGGTGGATTCTGTCTGAAAGAGCCTGGAAGTATTAAAGTAAGTAACATTTATCTTTTTTCTTGCACAGTCAAATTGCAGTTCCGGTAGGATCTTTACAGCTGGCTACACATTAGTACTGACATTACTTCATTGACTTTATTTCAGGTTTTGGTCTCTCGAAAAAGACGTCACTGATGTTAAACATTATTACAAGTAAATAAGCCTATCATACACATAAGATCAAGAGGAATAACAGTAGGCTAAACATTAGGCTATATTTCTGGAGATTTACTTATACCCATATTCGTCTATCTATTGTTCCTTATACTTGAGTTTGTAAATTTAAATTGTTCACAAAAAAAAAAAAAAAAAGAAAAGATCCCGCCTGAACTTCCTCTGACTGACGTCAGCCCCGCCGCTCCGGACCCCGCGCTGAGAAAAATGCTGCTCTCCGTACCGCCAAGGACGGGAATCAACCCCTACAACGGATACAACAGCAGAAACAGCAAAAAGGTAACGCAGACGGGCTTTTCTTTGTGTTTGACTCTTGCTTTCCAAAACCAGTGGCTTACTATGCACAAATGTGAGCTGTGGTGTCCTTGACAAATCAACTCCAGCTTTCTGCGGGATCATTGTCTTCTCTAGAGCTGGATACAGCGCGTTTAAAAGACGGCTCAGGGTCGGCTTGGTTTGGTCGGGAATGGCGGCGTTCATAAGTTTCTGGTAATAATAGCTGCATTCGTCGTGTGGCTGTAATCATTCAACTCGTTCACACGCACTCACATTAATACACACATCGATTTCCACGGGTTTACTAGCGAAGTTTCAGTTACCCGCGGAAGAGGAGAACTTTGGTAGGCGAGTAAATAATGGAAAATGTTCTTTCCCACAGGACAGAAAGGTTTGGAAAAATGAAGATACGGTTATTATTGATGGACTATTCAAATGTGACTAGAATCGGAAAGTGATCGACATATTTTGTATAGTAGCCTAGTAAAGGAGGGATGCGGATGTTTTGATGTTTGTGTTGCTTTACAGTCGGAACGATTGCGCGAAAGTTTTCAGCGGTGGGAAAATACAACGCCCCACCCCTTGATAAACCCACCGTGACGCTTTGACTGTCGCGTTGTGGAGTAATAACATGGGGAAAAAAAGTTTCAGTTCAGCGAACTTATCAGGCTGTGTGGGTAATGTTTACGCCTCTTGTGACCGTCCATGTTTGTTAAAGGACCAAAGCAGTAACTTCGACGAACAACGCGACGCGACAAAACTAGAACGCCATGAGCGGAGCAAGCGCGCGACGCAACATACTGTCCGAGAACGTTTACATTTATCACAAACGAAGCGCGTGCAGTGTTGCCACTAGCGTTCCTTTCGCGTCGCGTAGTAGCAGATGGGGTTAAAACAGTTACATAATTCAGGATGTGAATGTTCCATTGTTTCCCAGAACTTATCAAATGCGACACTGTAGACTAAATGCCACACACGCTCAAAAGATCAATGCTCTCCTTCATATATTTCCTATAGTTACCAGTAGTTAGTTAATTAGCTAGTTTATTTGTTAGTTTATTATGATTCTGAACGTAAAAAAGACCAACAGTTATATGAATTGACGCCTGTATTATTGCGCCTGTATATATTTGTGCATATATAGGTGGAGAGAAATTATAATTTAATATATAAGCTATTATTGACTTTAAGTTTACGTTTCCTTTATATTCAATTAAGTAATAAGGCATAACAAGGTATGTTTGTTGTCAATCTATTTCACATTTAAAAATGCAAGAAAGACAAAGAGATTTACATTACAGTTGGTAGATGCTTTAATCCAAATATGTGTAGCATTCAGGCTATACATTTTATCAGTCCAAGTGTTTGTGAATCGAACCCATGACTTTGGTGCAGTGTTGGGGAAAGTTACTTTTAAAAGTAATGCATTACAATATTGCGTTACTCCATTAAAAAGTAACTAATTACGTTACTTAGTTACTTTTTATGGAAAGTAATGCATTACGTTACTTTTGCGTTACTTTTTAAATCTGGACAGGGCTTGCTTGTTTGTTTTTAAAATAAAAAAGTTCTATTTTTGGCAAATATAAAAGCCTTTTCACACCAAAAGTGAAATGAATAAGCCTCAGGCTGAAGGAAATTTAAATTTACGTCCGTACAGTAGAATGCAGAAGAAGAAATGTCAACACACATCAGCAATAAAAAAAAAAACACAAATGTTTGTCTAGAGTCATTTTTGCTTATTAGTATGGTTGAACTGGATCATCGAAGGTCAGAAGCAAAGACATTGGTTAATAGAATGGGATTAAATACATAAAGGATATTTGTGTTGTTTAACATTTAATTATTGCAGGTTTGCGTCATATTCTGAGTTGCCTTTTTTTTATTCATTTTGAGGAATACTGAATCCGTTTTTTTATTTTGTGAGTGAGATGAATTAATGCATATTCATATTTATTTTAGAACTACAGTAACATCTGATTTCTCTCAACATTGGTGTTGGAATGCTGTTCTTCAACCTGTAGAACTGAAGAAACTACAGGAGTTTTAAGAACGCAAGCATGATGGTTAGACTTCTGAAGGCTGTTGATGATAGTTGTGCAAGAGTTAAGTGTCTGGAATGTTTGCCGTCACAACGTTTGTCATCACTGCTGATAGATACACGGCTCATGACGCAGTAGTGCATCACAGTCAGAGAGAACAGAACGTCACAGATGAATAATAGAAACTGATTGTAATTTGAGGCTGTCACTTGTTTAATTGCTTTGCACCGATAAATTACCAAATTATTTCATGTCAGTACATCGATTATATATACAAATACAAATTTAAATATAATATATATATATTTATTTATTTTTATTTTTTTTTGCAAAATACAGTGAAATTTGCTTCTCAAGTTCCTCTCTGGGTTTATTTGTTTGGGTTAATTTGAATACTGTGTTTTTTTTTCTTTTTTTTTGAGAGCACTTTCCCTTTATATGGTCATTGAAAACTGAAAGTGAAATGAAAATCTGCTTGCTTTGTGTGTATGCATTAAAAGGATTCACTCAAAATTTTAATTCTGTCATCATTTACTAATCCTCAAGTAGTTCCAAACCTGTATGAATTTCTTTCTGTTGAACACACACACACACACATGTTGTGTTTCCATGTTTTATGGGGACATTCCTTTCTGGTTCCCATTGACTTCTGTAGTATGGGGGGAAAATACTATAGAAGTGAATGGGGACCAGAAACTGTTTGGTTACATTCTTCTTCTTTTGTGTTCAGCTGAGGAAAGTCAGTCTGTTAGGAGCAACTTAAGGGTGAGTTTTTTTTTTTACCCTTCTACCCTTTTAAGTTACGTCATGCAGGCATGCTCATTGACGCAACAAAGTTGAGAAATGTTTAACTTTATGCAAATTATCAGTGACCTTCGCAAGCAACTACCAATAGGAGGGTAGTTAGAGGAGCGTACTTGATCATCTCCTGTCAGATAGGGAAGTGTCGGCAAGAAGGAGAAGTTGATCCCATCAATCATAATTTTCCAAATAATATTAAGCATTTTATTTTAAATCAGGGCTACTCACCGCAAACAAATTGCCAGCCGTTTGTCTTATGAAATGGCATGGCAGTAGTTTGCTTGTGCAGTTTGGAATCCCACCTTCTCTAGCAGCTCATCAAAAACAGTCCTGGAAACAGTCCTCATGCCACATGCCCTGCACCAGCCGCTGGTATTCGCCATGCTGGCTCTGAGCCTGAACGGTCTCTTGAACCCTTACCTTAAGCCCAGTGCTTGTACTCGCACCACAGATAGAGGATGTGTTGTTTCACATTAATCTTTTATATTATACATTGAATGCATTGATTCCATGTACTAATGGTTGAATGCCGTGAACTACATATTTCGTTCCCACAATTATTCTAGTCTGTTATGAACCTTTGAATGTAGAGCGTGATAGAGTTTGTTGCTCCAAGTTAACAAGAAAATCCTTCATTGTATTCCCATGATTTTCCAAAAGAGGAGGGAAAAAAATATATAAAATTATAAAATAATATATTATATCCTAAGTAAGTTTGCAATTTTACTCTCTGCATTAATTTATCTATGTCAAGTTAAATTTGGATTTATATTCATAAGGATTAGAATTCCAGATGGAGAATTATTATTATTATTATTTGGCTCAAGCTTTAACAGTGATTTAATTTAATTTGGTTATTATCATTTTTATATTGTTTTACTGCATCTATCTTTGCATCGGAAAATGCATCAGAAAATGTCTTGCACTTGCTACAGATGAAATATTGCTGTTAAATATCAAGAAGATAAATTATGATACATTGAGTTTGTTAACTTATTCATTCTAAAATTCGTATGTATAAATTCTTAAAGAAGCACACTCAAATAACTCAAGAACCAAACATTTGTTTGGCTGCAAATAATAATAGAATAACACTGACATCCATTTGCTGTGAAAATAATTTCTCTCATGGTTAAATTTCAGAATAAAACAAATGGGCTAAGTTTATTAGGGCTACTTCTGCACCATAACAACCTTACAAATATTTCCCGAATTAGATGCTTTTGAACCTGTGCTTGCTTGCACAGACAAGCATTTCTATATTCAGATACATTTAAACTGGTTAGCAGTGATGTAACAAATATCTCAAACATCATTTTATAATGTAGTCTTTTTATGCTTTCTCAACATAGCTGTGTTCCTGAGAAGAGAGCATTTCACAATACTATGGCCGAAGTGAACTGTTATGTTAGTGGTGAGAATGTTACTCCCATGACTGGCTGAAAAACATTTGGCCGTAGCCTGGAGTTCACGTGCAGGTTAAGTGCACATGTGGAGAATTCCAGACATATCTCCTACCATCGCTCTTTTCGCTGTCTTTCTGACCTGATCTCTCGTTCCTGTACCTGAGCCATACGAGTAAACAAAGGAGAGAACACAAAATAAACACGAGCCGAGAGACCAAAAGAGGCTCTTTGTAAGTGGGAGGTGATTATAGAACCAGATGGCACAGGGTTTTGAGTTACCACATTGCCTTTAAAATGACGTTACTCAAAACTACATTTCTCAGAAATCTTAATTCTGCTGGCTCTCTTGCTGTGCTAATGAACTCTTGAACGCAAGCAACACATGTTTGTTTTCCAATATGTATATAAGTTTTTGCAAGATGTATTGAATTCATTGTAAGAAATGTTGCTGCTGTAAATTGAATCACTGCTTTCTAAGCAACAATTTGTAATGGTTTAGGCATATTTGTATGTTTTCACCATTCACCGCCTGTGAGTACATTGCAGGAAAAACGGATTTTTGGCAAAATGTTAAAGATTCTCCTGTCTATATATTTCTAAAATGTAAACACTATTGAAATTAAATATGTACTGTAGTTTTTCACAAGTCCACAAACACATACTTATATTGTGTTCTTGAGTTTGATTATTAGATGCCATGCACTAGTTTTATATTAGGCTATAGATATTAAAGATATTAATGATCTCTAATATCTTTTATAGATATTAAAACTGCTCACTCATTTTAGTTGCATTCTCTGGGCCTTTCTTTCGGCAAATTCATCCACAATTTCTTTGGTGTTGAAAATGAAAATTTTTGTTAACCTGACTTGTAGCGACTGTGATGATGTGAATGTGATGATGTTCTTGATTCAGGTGTTTAGTTGAGTTATATTCTGTGTGATGCCTGTATCTGTTGGCAGGGACGATCATTCAGGGCTCAACACAGACCTGGAACCATCATGTAGAAGTATGATGTTACATCTGTATTATTTTCATGAAATAAATCTTTAAATATAACTACAGCTAAAAAAAAAAATTAAATAAATAAAAAGGTTCCTGCTAACTTTAGTCTCAGAAATGCAGAAAGGTTCAAAGTTTACTTTAAAACAACCAGAAGTTTGTTTCGGCTTTCTCGTCTGACATGCTTTCTAAACTGGTGACGGTTATGTAATTGGCTCACAAAGTGTAGTTGTTGTTTTTTTTAGTATTCTTAGTGAAAGAGTTAGAAAACGCGTGTGTGCCATACTTTGTCAAACACAAGAGTTCTGCTTCTGAAATATTCAGTGCCAGAGTTGATATAGATAGATTCTTGTCATTTTTTGGAAGGTGGTCTGAAGAAAGGACAAGTCCATCTTGCAGAAAGATTTTATTAGTGACAATTACAGGACTTGAAAAAGCATTTAAACAAGATATTTAAATAATTCAAGGCTTTAAAAAGTTTGAGGTTTAATTCAGAGAAGTCCACTACCAGCATTAATCATGTCTGTCAGTGTGCTTCACATGACTCTGGTGTGTGTTATTCAAGGTGTCGAGACTGACCTCTGACCTATCATAGGATATGATGATGTCAATGATTTCCTCTAGATCAAAAAAATCAATGATGAAAGTCATTAATAGCTCAGATTAATGGCTTTCAGGGCTGAAGTGTGTGTGTGTGTGTGTGTGTGTGTTTTATTCTATTAAAATCAACTGAAATAAACATTAACAAAGAGTTCACGTTATGTAGAGCTGGGTGTTGGTATAAATGTGACAACATTAGAGATTCTGCTGTTTATATTGCTGCATATCCAACACCAAGTGGAAAACAAGAGTCTGCTCTGCAACCTGTGTATAATGGGAACAATTTAGTGTTGGCTGTTGTATGCAAGTCCATTTTTTTATTTCCCTGTGTTTTGATTAGTTTATATGGGGATAAATTATATATGAAATATTTCTGCATGAAAAGTTTAATCATGAATAATGCACTCTAAAAAATGCTGGCTTAAAAACATCCATATCTGGGTTATTTGGCAACCCAGCACTGGGTAATATTGGACATAACACATGCTGGGTTATTTTAATCCAGCTTGTTGGGTTTTATACATTAACCCATTTGCTGTTTTTTTTTTTTACATAGGCCTAGTGCTGGGTTAGTCAAAGGTTTTTCATTTTAATTTAAAAAAAGGCACTCTAAAATCTGTTTTATAAATAGGACAGAACAGTTCATATGCAATTTGTTTATTATTCAATGTAAAGTCAGTCTTTTACAATCATAAAATCTTCAAAAACATTCAGTAAAGGTTTTAGGACATGACAGGAGCAGCAAGAGCAGCTAATGGGAATCTGTGGGAAGAAATCTGCTTATCAGTAGGCTGTTCCAGTTCATTAAATGATTTATATTCATGACTTACTGTATCTTATATTCATGTTTGAAAAGTTACATCAAAAACAGCTTTACCTCATCTGTCAGACATGTAATTTTTAACCCGTCAAATGCATAGCGCGACCACAGCTGCAACAATAATGCCACACTGGATCAATAGAGCTCGGACATCACGTGACCCATTCTGTTTACACCACCATACTGGCAGGCAGGGACAGCCGGGAGCGAATAGAGTTTCAAGGCAACAGAGTTCACTGCACACTTTAATTCAAAAGACATAGACCTGTACATAGCAAAACTTAATAGATTAAACATAACAGATCCTAGGGGTGTAACGGCAGGGTGCGAACTACGGGGGAGCTAGGGGGAGCTCGGCTCCCCTTAATAAGACATGGGCTCCCCTGAAAACGTGATTTGTATAATTTGGGGGGGGGTCTCAAAAAATATTGACAATGTGTTATTTTGACGTGCATAAAAAAAAACAAGTGGGCTCCCCCAAAGTCCACGGTATAGTTTGAACACTGTGTAACGGTACACGTATTCGTATCTAAAATTTTCAGTACGGGTCTTTCGGTTCAGTGTGCATGTGTACCGAACAAATACAGCATTGTTTTAACCACTGGACGAGCGGAACTTCATTGGAAACTTCCAGTTTTATATATTGTTACTTTTGATAAGAAACAAAGTTTCATCATTCAAATTATGTCCTTTTTTCAGGAAATTTAAACAATAAATGCCGTTTTGGCGCTCTTTGATGTGGCGCAGCAAATCAGTGTATAAATGCCTCAGTTCAAACAGCAGCGCGGAGTGCAAGTCAGCTCCTCTTTACTTCTGGTTTTAACGTGAAATAAACATGAATGAACATCTCACGCCTCATGCAATCACTCAGTCAGTGTTTCAACCGCAAAAAGACGTCAATAAAACAGCTTGTAAACAAAATGTCACGTAGCATTTCATTTACCTCAGGAAGTCATCAGTGTCCACAGTTTGTTAGTGCGCTATAAATGAAGTGCAGAGAAGAGCATTTCGCGAAATATTAGACTAGACTATATACTCATTATATTTTACTTTACCTGTTAATGATGTCTTAATTATTTATTGTTTAAATAAATCTGTTATTAAACGAGTTATGAGAGGCCCTGTGTAAGCTAAATGAATATATTTCAATAACAAATAGAATTTTTATAATTTAGAAGTTAATTTAAAAACTACATTATGTGCAATTTACATGTTTTCATAAATTTTTTTAAGTTGAGTGTTGCTTGTTATATTTAAAAAATAAATAGTAATTAAATTTAAGTAGCCAGCATAGATATATCACTGTGAACACAGTAGACATCATAAATGTCATGAAATCTTAACCCGTTTAATCCCAAATTTTTCCTAGACATGAAAATATCCAAATGAGGTGTACTTAGTTTCCCCTTGAAATAATCAAGAATTATTTTTTAAAAATTTTTATGGAAAAGTGTGTGAAAAATTGTGTTTTATGTTCGGTCACAATTGGGATCATTTGTATAAGTTACTGAAAATTCTTATATATCCTATAATCAGCCCAATTATTCAAAACATTTTAAACTCTTTCATGTCATTTTAGGGTTACTATTAAACATAAAAACCTTTATACAACACTTATAGGAATACTGAGATAAAATATTTTATTAAAATTAATAAAAATACAACGTTTTATTGCAGGGAGCCATTTTAAGTTGTCTATCGGGATCCTTAGGAATACGATAAAATGATTTCCCCTTTGCTTTCCCCCCGCCTGTTCTGGCATCCTGGCACACAGCAGCTGTCCACCATGTTGAAATAGTAAGGTTTGTAAGGTCGAAACAGTCTTGTTTTAAAATATTGTTCGACCACTGTCGATACTAATGCTACAGCCGCTCTAGAGCTTTCCTGATGGCCTGCCAAATTGGCGGAGTTTAGATTGCGTGACGTCAACCTCCGGAGCTCTATAGCACTCCCGTTGTAGTCAGTGGAGCACACGGAAACTTTGTCACATATAACAGCGAAGTCGCGTCATGTTTCAGCCCTTTCGCATTCGTTTGGCGAGAGGTGAAACTTCCATGGTGGCGCCGGCACGTCATTCGCTTTAAGTGTAGATCCATTGGATGCTGCGTTTGTAGAAGGCAAGCAGACGTTAGCTTCGACATACATAAAAATAAAAAAATAAAAAAAAAAGGAAAATGTGAGATTACAGACGTTTTCCTAGCTATACATTAATAATTTTATTGTAGGCTTGCTGTGATGGTCGGTGTTGACGGTATTACCGGTGTTAAGCCACAACACCGGTTACGTAACTTCCCCACTGCGCCACTTGCCAAGCCTGTTGACTTTTGCCGTTTATCTAAGGTGATTTTGGAAGTTTTTTTACATTCATTTCTTATTTATTTGGTTCCACAGTGTTTGCTGATTATTAATTAATTTAAACTTAATTTAAACTGTAATTTATTTATTTTATTTTACATCAAGATGTATGCCGTGCCTCCAACTTTCTTATCCGTTTTGCTGATTTTCATTTTTTTTTTTTTTACTTTGTGTAAGTTTTTTGTTATTTTATGTTAGGCTTATAAGCATGATGCAATTTTATTCATTTTGTTAATAAAAGTTGTTTAATATAAGTGAGTTTGTCATTGTACCGTTTTGTTGTTGTCCATTCAAGTAATTTATGAGGAATTGCCGCTAATTTGAAAATGAAAGATGAAAATAAAATGCGCACGGGCATTTATAAACTATTTAAAAGCGAAGGAAAAGAGGGAAAACTGCAACGGTGCTATTACCAGTGTTGTCACACGTTGATTGACCAGTGGGAAAATTTCATCACCGTCACAACCCTATTTGATAGGAATAGAATGTAATATATACCTTCATTTCATTCAGGAAGTTTCCCATCAGTCAAGTTTTCTCTCAGGACAGAACACAAAATGACCGCTGACAAACATATCCAGTTTTAACCGGTTTGGCACAGACTACCCAACATTGGGTTTACGCTGACCCCCTGGTTCATCATTTGTATTGACAGTAAAAATGATCCAGCAGCTGAGTTACAGAAAAACGTCCCAGGTTACGTATGTAACCATGGTTCCCCGAGGGAACGAGACGCTGCGTCGGAAAACGCTAGGGGAACGCCTTCAGCGATACCAAGCTCTGAATCATATGTGTAATCAGTCGAACGATGGGCGAGACGTCAGCGGCGGGTGACGTCATGACCAGGAAGCTTTAAAAGCACGCCAGCACCTGGGTAAAAATATTACAAATAACACAATAAAATTACCCAACAGGCTGAACCCAGCATTTGGGTTAACTCAGCATTTTTTAGAGTGTGGTTTGGGATGAAAACTAACAAGCATTGCAAGTGGACTACTGGGAAAATTTAAGTAAATAAACAAATGTTTGATATAATTCTCAATCTGTCTTAAAGGTATAGTTCACCTAAAAATAACAATTTGCTGAAAATGTGCTCACCCTCAGGCCATCCAAGATGTAGATGAGTTTGTTTCTTCATCAGATTTGGAGAAATGTAGCATTACATCACTTGCTCACCAATGGATCCTCTGCAGTGAATGGGTGCCGTCAGAATAAGAGTCCAAATAGCTGCTCAACCGACTGCCTGAGGCCAGCATCAAAGACTCTCAGGACAGTTGACGGGCCTTGCCAGTTTAAACATTTAAGAGATTTTAAAACATTCAAACACAAGATGCGAAAGAACTCAACTGAGTACTCGCGTGATGTGTTCAGTGCGCACACAGAGAGCCGCGCCAAAATACCCGCCTTGGAAAGTATCTTCGAAAAACGGTCAGTTATGTCTTAAGTGAACGTAAACAGTTGAGAAAGAAATTGGATGTGTGTCATTATTTTGGATCCATGCATTGTCTCTTAAAGTGACAGCATTTAATTTATTAGCTACTGTCGGTGTCCTTAATGTTAATCCAAGAAAAAAAAGAGAAAATCACTTACTGCTCTTGACTGAATTACTGAATTAATCTATATTTTATTTATACAGTGAAGTTCGCAATGCTTTTACAATTGATTATTCGGTTTCTGTACCTGAACTTGGAAAACTTGGAAAAACTTAAATCGTTGCTTAATTTGTATCTTTGTTCTATTTATTTATTTGTGATATTTACACAGTTTCAAACAGCCCACGGGTACAACCTGCACTGGGGCCCCGCAAAGCCCAGATATGGCCCTGCTGCTGAACAGAATCAAGTTAATGTAACAAAGCATCAGGTTTCCTCCTCTGAACTCTGTTTTACGTTACATAGCACACGGTAATGAAGACATGAGACAGACACACAGCGAGAGTGAGACGCTGGGGACGGAGCGAGTCTGGACTGGATTCTGATGTCACTCTGCAGCTGGCAGGAATGTGGCGAAGCATGTGAGAATGTGTGTGTGTGTGTGTGTGTGTGATATGAGAGCGTGATAGAGGATGTCCTGTCCTGCTCTCTCTGCTGATGATGGTTTGACTCACTTAAACCGCGGCCGTATGATAGAACAAACAAACCTAGCTGCAGATTTCTGAAGATGTCTCTTTTTTTATATCAATACAAGGCATGTAAACAAATGGTCTGTATCTGTACTATAGAAAGTTCTACTGTATAAATCAAAAGTTTATTGTCATTTTTGTACATAGCATAGCAGAGCATGAACTACAGTGCAACATTAACATTATTTAATTTAATACAGAATAACATGTCTGTGTGCAATACATTGTTATTTTATTTTGAAATATAAAAAAGAGAACGTTTGAGGTGTTTCACAGCAAACACATTTTTTACTGTCATTGTGCTTTTTATTTGAAGCTGACTGAATGTTCAATTCTCGAGTGTGGTGTGAGAGTGAGTATGTTGCTATTGTACTGTAGAAGTCACATTAAAACTTAGCCCTCTGAGAAGCCCTTGAAAGAAGCCTTTTTTCTAGTATATGGTGACAAATCTGGCTGAGAAGGGATACGAATTTAAAACTTAACATATAAATAAATCAAATCCAAACTGATATAATTGTTTTTCTTGGTATACTCTTGCTCCACGTTTCATATGGAGTGATGTTCACAAAATAGATGCAGTAGAACATCAAAAATGAGCCAAATTTAATGCTTTGTAATTATAATCCAGAAGCATCTTTTTTTTTTTGGTCCAGTGGTCTTATTTTTAATTACACTTCATGCTTTTTTTTTTGTAATAATAATAATAATAATAATAATGTCAAGTCATGATAAAACATAATTGTTTATTTAATAGATTATCTTCAATTATATACCAACTTTATTAAAAGGCTGTAAAAGAAAACATAAAACATGTAGGTTTGTGTTTAATAGAGTCATTTCCCAAGATGCAACTAGCAGAGCACAAACTTGCATATATTATAAAAACAGCATTTACACATTTCATACATCTCAAATCCAGTGTTGGGCAAGTTACTTCCAAAATGTAATACATTATATATTACTAGTTACTGTCTTTTGAAAGTAATTAGTTACATTACAATATTACTGTCTCTGAATTGTAATGCATTACACTACTTTTGAGTTACTTTCATCCAAAATATCCACATAAGTATTGTAAAATGCCAAAATGTAGTTTATTGCTGCTCATTAAACATCCAGTAGTTCATAATGTGCTAGGTATATATTGCGTTACTCCCAACACTGCTCAAATCACGTCCAAACATTTGTTACTACATTCTTTTCCATTTTAACATAGAAGTAAAACGTTTTGGGACTCACTTTTATAATACATAAATGCATCATTTTCTAAATAAAATTTAGAAATAAATAAAATAAATTCTAAATAAATGTATTTTTCTAGATCACTAATGTAATAGGCATATGAGTATATTTTTGAGTGGAACAACATTAATGAAATAAATTGTGTTGTCTGTTGTTTTTTTTTTATTTATTTTTTCATTTTTTATTGCAGTTAAGTTAAATCATCATCATGCCATAGGTTTAGGTTTAGTGTTCTGGTGTGTTGTATTTGTTGTTATTGCTGTTTGTTGATGAGGTGGGGAGCACGTGCGTTGTTGACCGGCTTAAAGAGATGCCAGTAAAGACGTGCTTCTTTTAGGAACATCCCAGAAATCCTTGGAATGTAATTGAGTTTAGAGGCCCGAAGGACACACACACACACACACACACACACGTAGAGAACAAACAGGCAGGAGAAGAAAAGGAGGTGAATTCTGGGATGTTTAAAGAACACTGGCCTTGTGGATATCCGGAGTCTTTATTAAGACCAGAGGAGCCAATAAAACGCATCATGTGAAGCATAAGTTTCTATTTCAGCCCTCATTGTGTGCGGCTAGACTGTGACACAGGATTTGGAGTTCCTTTCTGGAACTAGATTGGAAATGTGTTTCCTCTTCTCACACCTAATATGGAGTTATGGGAACAGTTCAGTTCAACAAAAGAAGAAAATAAAGATTAAATGAAAAGTACATGGGTCGGATTCACAAAAGTTATTCTTATGAACCAATTTAATAAATTCCTTAATTCTAAGAAGTTTGTAAGAATGTTCTGAAATAAATTTCTTCACAAAAATCATCTTATTTGTTTCTTAAGAAAATGCTTCAGTGTTATTTAAAGGGGACTGTGACGAGTGGGGCGGGGCCGAGAGCCGTGGGAACGGAGCGAGGCCGGTGGAGTGAATGATAATGAGGGACACCTGCGCCACACATCGGTCTCGAGTCCCACGGAGGAGCTCCGGAAGGATAAAAGGGGGAGTGACGAGAGAGGACCAGGCCTGGATTTTATGTTGTTTTGTTTCTGTTTGTGTGCGGCAGTCGCCCGTGAGGGGCTGTAGCGCTATTTTAAGTTTTGTGTTTATTTTGTTATTAAATTATGTTTAAATGTTCGCCCGGTTCCCGCATCCTCCTCCCCCGAACTACGAACTTTGTTACAGGGACATAACACATACAGTTTGGGCCAATCTTGAGTACTTATATAGTAGGATTGCATCCTTCATATCTCCGAAGAATCTTTAGTTTTATCAGATTTATGAAAGAAAGATACAGCTTTACGCTTCTCTCTGGAAACAGCCGAGCTCCTGGAGGCACGTTGTGGGCGGTGCCAAAGAGTCACGAGCACTTACGCTCCGACTGCCAACAAAACAGAATTTTGATGCAGTTTTACTCACCGCCTGCGGTTCTGACTCATGACCGGGATCTTTTATCGCTGGGACCGCTCTATCTTTCAGTATCAAATGATGTGCAAAAAATACAGCGTCGAACTGTGCTTTGTTTATAAAAGATTCGTCACATAAATGATGGTAACAAACAAACACACGTGCAAAACTCCATTGCTGCCCTGTAGAAACAAACTGCATCCACTGTTCACGTAACGCTGGGTTCTTTGGGAAGCTGAACAAGGTTATCTTTCCCTCACATCCAAAAACACCCTTCTTTGGAGACATTCTTCTCGAGCAAGTCCTGTGCAGCGCTGCCGACGACTTCCGTTACCCGAACGAAGCACGTTGATGGGCTGCTCTTGCTCTCACTCTGGTTGATGTGCGGGCGCTCTTCCGGGAGAAGTGCCCATACAAGGAATTTCTCCCTTCATGACGTCATACAGGGCCTTGCTCGAAAAAAAAAAAAAAGGAAGGAGTATATTTGGCACAGAAATACTCCGTCATACGTCCAACTCGTTTTTTGAAACTTTGGCCATGTTTAGCATGAGAATCCAACTCTTTAACAGTGTAAATAACTCAGAATGCATGAAATAGCAGTAGAACCTCCCCCCTCCCTTTAATTGTATGGTGATTCTTGCTGAAGACTCACAGAGCAATTCAGTGAAAAAATAGTTTAAAATGTCGTCTTTTTGCACTGCCTGCAGATTACCATAATAATCGTAATAAGCATGCATACAGTTTCCGTTGTGACTGGCTTGACAGACCTTGAATGCTGCAAAGATTATGTATTATAGTTGAAATTAACCAGTAAATTCATTAAATGTCTTACCACTGGAGATTTAAGACCAGTTTTATAGCTTATCCTAGCTTTAAATTGACTGTTCACCCAAAAATGTAAATGGTCATCTTTTTACTCACCCTTATGTCATTTCAAACCTGTAAGATCATATTGACAGATCGAGTTGACAGTAGCCATTGATTTCCATAGTGTATTTTTTTCCATACTGTGGAAGTCAATGGCTGCCGTCAACTTTGTGGTTACACACATTCTTCAAAATCTCTTATTTTGTGTTCAACAGAAGAAAGAAACTTAACAGGTTTGGAACAACATGAGTGATGACAGAATTTTCATTTTTGGGTGAAATTAAGATGGTTTTTAAGGACATTCTTTTCAAGAATTCAGTCTTAAGAAAAAAGACAATGTTTTTGGGAATACAAAATATTCTTGACTTTAAACTTATGTAAGAAAAAAAGAACAAAGCACTTAAGAAATTTGTTCCTAAAAATGTTTCATAAATGTTTTGTTTGTTTTCTGTTGTCTATTATTTATTAATTGCTATATGTATTTATTAATTCATTGATATATTTGTCCCTGTAACATGGTCTTAATTACAACAGATTCAGAGGCAATGATTATTGCATTTCAGTGATCTTGCGCACTGATGAAATTTGCAGATGCAGGTTTAGTTAACTTAACTGGTGAAGATAACAGTTTACTCGTGAAGTAAATTGCTAACCTCAACTTTTGGTTTTGATAACAGGGGTAATTGTTATGGTGTGTCGGTAACCTTAGCAATCAGAGTTAGCTTACTTTAGGTGAACATCAGAGCTTCACAAACGTCATTAAGTTTCAGAGGACAGTGGCACACACGCGTGCTCTTTGAAAGAGGATCCAGTGGCCGTGAAGCGCAGTTTATGTGCAGTACTGTAACAGGAAAGCAGCACTTCAAAGAGCGTGGGCTGCATATTGCAGTTATTTGAAAAAATAAAAGACATTAATTTCAAAGACACTGATATTTCTTAATGTACAAACCTTACAGGGAACAGGTTGTCAAGGTGATCGTTATGCTTTCTTAGTAGTGTTAGCACACCAACTGTGTGTGTGTGTGTGTGTGTGTTTTTGAAGTCTTAACACCAGTAATGCAGTAACATCATTATATTATCTTATTGAGTGTTTTGGAAAATTATTTTTATGCTTTTGTGTAATGTCACACACGCACACACAATCTTTAGTCATATTCCTCATCTTGCAACAGCACTTAAAAATGTTTTCATCCAAGTATTTCCAATCCGACTCAGATCAGATTTCAGATTCTAAAGCTCTGCTTCTATAACCGTAAACTTTTCAATCTGATTCACATTTTTGTTAACGTGTATTTTGAACAAAATTCAAGAAATGTCACAGGAGCTACTGTATAACTGTCCTTTTTGCCTTGATTAGCCTACATACCGAAAAGGAAAGCTGACAAATATGTGGCAAGAGCTATTTTAGCAAATATTTAGTAAATATTCAGTCCACCACTCCAATATCCCCCACTGACCAGCTAGCAGTAAATAAACATATGTATGTTTGCAAGAAGCAAAACATATACAGAGAGATCTTATTATTAAAGGGCTCTAGTAATCACATTACTGCACTGTGAATATGTGCTGGGTATTTTTGAATCTGATTGAGATGTGTTTTTTTTTTCTCTGTTGATTGGATTATTGATTAGATTCAATCTGACTGAAATTTAATTTGGATCGAGCTCATATGGATGAATGAGGTGTTTACATGAAGGATTTTCAGTCCTATTGAGCCATCAATTCAATTACTAATGGAATATGTTGGTGCATGTCAGTGTAGCTACACTGGGGAAAAAAAAATGGTGTAGAAAGAATCTTGACTCTTGAGAAATTGTGAGTAAATTTCACAAATAATTACAAAGAAACCGCAAGCAACGCATTGAATTAAATGTGAAATTTCCATGTAGAAAGTCTGAAATAGTTGCCTATTTTCTTGTAAAATGAACTCCGATAATCTTTTTCATTTACAACTTCAAAAAATAATATGGTAAAACAACATCCCTCATATGTCAGATTGCCATAAGAGAAGCTTGATTATTGTTCTCACTTGCATTTGTTCTGTTTAAACAGTCACTCAGGTGCCAGGTCGTACGTCTTATGTTACTTTTGTAGCGTAGAAATGAAATGTTTGTAAGCTTTAACAAGTTACCAGATATGCGCTTCTGAGCCATTTATATTTAATAGGGCTCTCAAAATTAACGTGTTAATAACAAATTAATGCAAATTCATTTTAACAGCACTAATTTTATTAACGCGCGATTAAGGCAGCGCACATTTTCTGTTTCAGGGTTTCCGCAGGGCTTTAAAAAGTCTTAAAAGGTCTTTAATTTAGTTGTATCATATTTAAGGCCATAAAAAGTCTTAAATGGTACAAGAAAGTCTTAATTATGATTTCAAGAGGTCTTAAATTTGGGAGAGGGAAAGACAAGAATTGCGATATGGCTTTAATGTGACGATTAAACTTCAAAAGGCGATGATTTAATTGAATAAATTTGAGCGCTGCACGTTTCAAAGTCCAATTCTGTGCTACTTTGTTTGCAGTTGGAGAAACCGCTATATTTCTGCCATTTCGAGAGCGCCATCTGCTGGCAGAGAATTAATTTGCATTTTCAATAAGCCCGTCTGCTTTTTGTTCAGACCAAAGCGAACATTCACCCATGTTTTTATGCCGCAAACACGCAGTTGTAAATGTGAACTGGTAGATCGATAAGAAGATAATGCATTATAAAAATCTAAACAATTAAGCCAGTAAAATATAGTTATATGTTATTTAATTAATATACAAATTAATTGATAATAATTGTTTAAATTAATATAACTGATACTTTTGACTTTTGATTCAATTTCTTAAAAATGGTTTTAAAAACTGTAACAAAGTTCGTAGTTGGGGAAGAAGGAGGCGGGAACCGGCAAACATTCAAACAAAACTTTAATAATAAATTAAACACAAAATAGCGCGACAGCCCCTCACGGATGACTGTCGCGCACAAACAGAACCAAAACACAAAATAAAGTCCAGGCCTGGTCCTCTCTCGTCCAACACTTTATCCTTCTGGAGCTCCTCCGTGGCGTGGCGCAGGTGTCGCACATTAGCATTTACTCCACCGGCCTCGCTCCGTTCCCACGGCTCTCGGCCCCGCCCCCACTC
>NW_015647962.1:126314-135147 GCF_001515625.1 Sinocyclocheilus rhinocerous
CATTATCAATTACTCCACCGGCCTCGCTCCGTTCCCATGGCTCTCGGCCCCACCCCCACTCGTCACATACCCCCATAGCCCCTCGCAGGCCGGGGGGTACCCACGAGACTGCTCTACTTCCCCCTCCGGGGGAGCCGATCACGGCGGCCGCGGCATACCTGGGGGTAAGGACAAACAGACTAGGCAAGAGAAAAGGAGACGGAAGGATGAGGAGAGACAGAGACGAGAGAGGGAACATAAAATATAGTTATGTTATTTAATTAATATAATAAATAATGGATAATAATTGTTTAAATTAATTTAATAATGATACTTTTGACTTTTAATACAATTTCTTAAAAAAACGTTTTGTTTTTGTGAAAACCTGTATCTGAATTCTTCATGCCCTATGTTGAGTATGGTTTCACTAATAATAAACATACATTTACATAAAGAATTCATATTTGTCCATGCCCATGTTGATTAGAGTATTAAAAACTTGAAAAGTATTAATTTAAGGTACATTTAGAACAGATAAAAATGTGTGATTAAGTTGAGATTAATCGCGAGTTAACTCATGACAATCATGCGATTAATCGTGATTAAACATTTTAATCGATTGACAGTCCCTAATATTTAATATTAACAATATGATGACTCGGGATGTAACGATTCACCGTGAGCCGGTTGAAAAACTATACAAATATGTGACGATTCAAATCGGTTGAGATGTTAAACGAATCGCGATCCAGTTGGAGTTTATATGAATGTATCTCTGAGGGGAACTGACTGTCTTTAGAAAAGTTTAGATGATATTTTCTTTTCATCTCATCTCTGTATAATGCTTTGTTTACAGCGGTTACCAAAGAAGCGCCACCTGCTGTCAGAGAGTGAATCTGCGTCTCATTCAGAGCTTCTGCTGTCTTTGTTTCGTGCACGTTTTATGTGGTATAGTTTCACAAAACTAAAGTCAGAGCATTCTGTTTTTGTTTTAAAAATTCAAATTATACAATCTAATTTAGATTAAAAAAAACTGCTCATGCTGCATGTATTCAGCATCTTTGTTTGGATTGCGATTCAAATGCAGTGGTTGCCTCTAATTTTGAATGGAAAGAGCACAGGTAGCCTTTGTTTATATGAACAGTTTTTTTTTGTCTTATTTATTTGAGATTTGGGGTTTGTTTTAAAATTTCAATTTAGTTTTGTTATTTGACATATTTCTGTTTCACAAAGAAATGTGCAGCATTTTGTCCAAGCAATAATAAAAGGACACCTTTTCATTTATAATTTGTCTTAAATCTAATTTTGTTAGAAAAATCGTGAGAAAATCGAATCGTGAAATCAGTATCGTGAATCGAATCGAATCGTGAGTTGAGTAAATCGTTACATCCCTAATGATGACGCATTTCTGAGAGTGTTACATTTCTGTTTACGAGACCCTACAAAGGTCTTAAATTTAGCCTTATGAAACCTGTGGAAACCCTGTAATTGAATATGAACGGTCTCATATGACTATGGTTTTCTCTGATCTTTGGGCACTAACTTTTGGCAAGGCAAAGCTAAAAGCACTTTGAAATCATTCCCCGTGTCTAATTTTTGTAGCATTTGTTCACTGATCTGTGTTTTTTGGCACCGGTGATCTCTGTGAGTCATTGTGGATGTTGGAGACGCTTTGGTGTGAGTTGGTTACTTTGATGAAAATAATGGATTCAAACCGCTGTAAAACTGCTTAAGTATTCATCACTTTTTAAGATTTGGAGTATTTTTCTTTGAATTAATCAACAGACAGAGATCAGGCCACTCCACAAGGCTGTTCTTTTGAAATTTTTAAAGCGCAAACAAGATGGGCTCACAGAAGCAGAAAGGCTCATAATTAGCACGAATGAGGCCCTTGATTTGTGCTAGTGGATCCTTAAACTAGCAGGCCGTGATCTGTAACCCCATCGGCGGTGTGCACAGTCAGATGTCTGCTGCCAGCTGTAATTGGACGCTTTATCCTTCTCTGAACCCCGTCAAGAGCAAATAAGGCAGCCAGAGAGTTTCCCGGAGTGATAATACGGAGGGAGTGTTATTATGCGTCACATGGTGAAGCTGTGAGAGATCTTCAATTAGCTTAACATGGCGCTCTTTCTCTGCTATTTTCATGCAATCTTCCTGTAAATGCCTCTTGCTTTCAGAGGAAAAGTACATTTGTTTCATAGAATGGCTCATTGAGTTTGTTGTAATAATTCATGACACAGTCTCAGACAAAGCAGGAAAAGAGAGATAAGTGAAACATGACTTCTGTGATATGGGTGTAGAGACTCTTCTGTGTCTTTTTAGGTCTTCTGTGTGTATTAGAGGCTGACATTTTTTCGGGAATCCTGCGGGATGGGAAACAAAATCATTATTAATCACGTGATTGGGACGAGACAGGAAAAAATGTCAGCGGGAGTGGGCGGGACCGGGAATCGTAATAACACTATGATACCCAACTTTATACACAAATATACCTTTTATATAAATAAACTATAAACTGTATATTTTAATTTTGAACTCAATTCTAGTTGCCCTGTCTCTTTATGATCTCCTCCTGTTTGCTTTGGTGTGGCTGGTACGCAGTCCGTGACGGACAGATCGTTAACGGCTGGTCTATGTGGTAATACATCGGGCAGGACACCCAAACGCCCACCTATCATTCATCGACCTCAAATATGACTTTTCATCTAAAAGATGCATGTCGTAACAACTTTACATGGCCGCTCAATCTAATGTTAACCTACAGAAATGTGCGCTATTGAAGTGTGTGTAGAAGCTGAACAGCAGCACGCTCACAGCAGGACAGATGGTGCGCTCACTTGCTCTTAAAATACTCCATAATTTTTGGTCATACAGATAAGGATGATTTACATGAAATTTAATCTGTGTGCAATGCACACTGTGCATTGGTTAAGCTGGCTTACAGTTCAATAAATTAACAAAAAACTACATTTTGGATTTTTATTCAGCTAAAGTGGGCATGCTGTGATCTGTACTGTATTTTTTTTTACTGTAAAACTCGGAAAAAGAAATATGATGGAACTAATAAGCCCTACTATTAATTAGATAATACTAGCCTGATAATAATAATAATAATAATAATAATAATAATTATCTTGATATTGTCAAGTTAAGTGCAATAAGCAGTGAAAAAGAACTAAATGCGGTGCTGACAAACAGCCAAGCGTGTGCACTGAAAGCCCCTCTCTCGACAGCATGCGATCGCAAAAACAGATCTGTTTCATGCTTGAATGGTCAAATGCACACACAATTATGTCAAAATGCCCGTCGTCTGGACTATTCACGTAAACACAGTTGGTTATGTGTTAAATAGATGTAAACAGTTGGGTGAAAACCGGATGTGTTTTAGTATATTGGATCCGTGCAGTCGGTCTTAAAGTCACAGCAGTCTAATTTACCTGCTGCTGTCTGTCATTATTAATGTTAATCACTCACTGCACTCGACTGAATCACTGGATTTTTAATGAGAATCAGTTCATGTTTGATTGATACAGTGAAGACTATGCAGTTTTATTTATACACTTTATTCAATTTCTGTAATATTTCTTCCTACACATTAAATTAACCTAGCCTACTGTAGCTGAATAAATTAAAAGTTGATTTCATATTTATTTGTTCTATTGTGTTTGTAATTTGCTTCTTTGCCTTATGTTTAATAACAAAATAAAATAAATAAAAAATAGCTATATTGAGATTTATATAGTTATTGTGAAATAAATATATCATACTATGAAATTTTGATCATATCGCCCACCCCTGTGTGTGTGTGTGTGTGTGTGTGTGTGTGTGTGTGCGTGCATTGGTTTGCGAGTGTGGGGTGGTTAAGTACTTGTGTTTTCAGCCGTGTGTCAGGTGTGTCAAGGCCTCACTCATTCAGTGACCTGAGCTGGCAGGAGAGAGCATATATTAGAGAAGATATACATATTTGAGAAGACATATTTTTCCAGATTGATGGTTAACTGCATAAAATGTAAATTAAATTGTAATCAAATTAAAATGTAAAAATTTATTTTATTTATTTATTTATTGGAAAACAAAGTGCTGCACAATGTAGGCCTATGTATGTATTTACTTATTTATTATTTATTTTTTTATTTATTTTTTTGAATATTTTTTATTTTTTTGCATCAGTATATTGACACCAAAGCACCATAGGCCTCTTTTTTCGCCTGTGTAGTGGCGTGCAGTAGTAATGTGCGGAACTGCTGCTGCTAGTCGACATAGGTAATACTAGTCGACTAGAACGAATTTAATTGATTTAATGTTACGTTTAAAAAAAAATAAAACATTATTTAAAAAAAAAAGGAAAACAAATTAATTTCGTTTCGCTGCGGGCTCGGAGAAATGTCCACTAGTAAAAACAAGCAAGGTGTGGGAGCGTATTTACCCAATAATAATGCTTTAATGGGGCAAATATTATGAATGAAAGGCAAGTGACTTTCTTCAGAAAGGTTTTGTTGACATTTTTTCTTCATATAATGCCTAAAAGCGCTGCTTTGTTTACAGGGCAACCATGATAACAGCTGTATTTCTACTTGTCCAAAAGTGCAATCTAATGTTAGAGAGTGTATTTGCAATTTCATTCAGCCCGTCTGCTGCTTTTGTTGCCGTCTTTAGAACACCTCAGATGATAAGGTATCTGGAGTTATTTGACTGTTTGAGTCACAGTTGAATTATTTCAAATGGATCTCATATACACACAATGTTTTTGACTGTCTTCTGAGGGTTTCTTACTTTTAGGCTAGTCGACAACATTTCCATTTAAACGACTATGAAATCGTCGTAACACACACCCCTAGCGTGCAGACATGTGGCATATCAGATGCCCTGTGAGTGAGAAGGGACTGGAGGCTGTATGTGAGAGGAGTAGAATGACAGCAGTTTCCCCTTCTAGCGCTCAGGTTTTGAGCGGGAGAAACCCTCACAGAGTTGAATAGACTACACATCTTAGAGGAGAGAATGACGTATTGCCCTTCTTTTCATTTTTTTCCTCATTCCCTTATGTGAAAGGGACACTTCATCATGTTCTTCTAAAGACTTTTTTCTTTTATTCCACTTGTGATGGAGCAGTATTGGAGTGAGAGACAACAGACACTCAAGCTTCTCGCTCCAGGCAGAGTTTCCACTCTTCTTCACTCACATGCTCTGGTTTAAAACCATTACTCACGCAGTCAGTCATGTCAGTCAACATCCTCTCCATGTCTTGGCTCAGTGTTGTGTGGGCTGAATCTCTCTGTGACAGCTTTATCAGCTTTATCAGTCCGTGTCCTGAAAACTCATGGAGCAGAGGGGAAAGGGAAACCATGGGATTTTGATTCTGTATGTGGGTGAATTGGCTCATCGGTCACATTAGCCAGTGAAGGTTAATGTCAGGACACAGCTGTTCATGTGTAATGATCACAGTCCATGATGTGGCGACCCACTGCCCTAAATATGATAACATACTATGACAGATTAATCTTCTGAAGTCAGATTATATATGACAAGTAAGGCCCTTTGTATTTGTATTTTTTGAAGGGGTTTCAGGGGGGTCTGTCTTATTTGACAGGAAAGTGTGAGAGGATGTGTTGTTTGATTGAACGAATATTCAAAAACAAAGGCCAATAATAAAAAAAAAGTTTTACTATGTTGGAACTCTGTTAGGATAATGTAATTTTTATTTCATTTCATAGTTTTGTCTTTCAGTTTGAGTGCATTTTAATGGTGAATAAAAAGGCTTATTTAATTTGTCATTTTTTAATATTGCTACTACCGTTATTAGCACATTCTTTTATTGCAAACTCCTTATTTATTTTAGTTTTTTACTTAAGTATTTTTTACAGATTTTTTTTTTTGAATTTGTAATGGTTTTCTTTAATAGTAATAACACTGATTTAACTGTACTTATATTTATCTAAGTAAAATATATGTATTTTTTTTTCATTTCAACAGCAAGCCTATGTGTCCTTCAGCCACCAGATGGCGCTGCTCAGTCCCAACACCAACAGTAGCAGCACGAGTAGTGCGGGAGGCGGGGAACAGCTGAGCAAAACCAATCTTTACATTCGTGGACTCCATCCTGGGACCACTGACCAAGACCTGGTCAAGCTCTGCCAACCGTAAGTCTCTGTGAAAGCTACGTAAGGCTAGATAACTATGGTGTACCTGTACGTGAATGCTGATCGTCAGGGATAATGTTCCTGAACAGTAGTGATGGGAGAAAGAGAGTTTTTCGAAACTCTGACTTAATTGAATCAATTGACCCTACGCAAAGACCCGCCCTCCTTAGTTACTGTTGCTACGTCCAACAAGCCATGGCGCTCTCATGCCACACATCATGTTCTCACGCAGTGAAAAATACATCGCGGAGCAAAGAGGAAACTGACAACGCACCGACAGACAAGACAGAACAGGTTACTTTTGGTATGAAACAAAGTCTCAGATTTCAAATTTTGTAATTTCTTAAGAAATTCAAACAATAAATATGGTTTGGTGGCTCTTTAATGTGTGGTGACAGATCGCTGTGAACCGATCATCTCTTCTTTACTAGTTATAGCACAAAATAAATATGAATGAACATCAGAAGTTATGTTGTTTCAACTGCAGAAAGATGTCCGTACACATAATTTTTCAAGTTCAAGTCCACCGACGTTAATCTACTCTCCTGTCTGGTTAGTTTGTCGGACAAAATAGCGTTGTGATTGGTCAGATCGCCTGTCAATCAAAGTCCCAGTGAAGGGTCAATTGCTCTGATTTATCCGCTTGTTTGAAGCACTCAAAACACCAGACACTTGCGCCAGCTGCTTGTCAAAGTGGTGAAAATGAATGCGAATACTCAGCTCAAATATGCATAAAGACACCTTTTACTAACCAATTGCATTTTTTTTCTTGAAAGGCTACTCTATGAAATACAATATACAAATCACATACCATTATAATGAAATATGTGTATAATATGTGTTATTCATTAATTTGTAGGGATTTGTGTGTGTGTTTTATTGAGGGCTTGGCTAATGAGGCCAATAAGAGACAAGTACATACTATTCTTTCTTTTTTTCCTATGCAGATGTCATTAAAAATGTCTACATTATAGCCCTATTCGGACGGGACTAGTTTTCTAAACTATGTTTGAGTTTCAGTTCTTATTACCCGACGTCTGTGATTTTCATGTACCAATTCGGATGGGACTAACATCTCCGGGTTTATTACAGAGGGGGTGTGTTTTCTAGACATGATGCAGTTGCGTGCATCACATATGCCGCATATGTCTAATGAAATTTGTATTAATATAATTTTAATAATTTAATTTAATAATTAAATTAAATTATAATTTTAATTTATTATAAAAACATAATTTAAATAAACTTAACATGAGTTTATAGAAGTGGCTGCTTATAATAAAGCCACGTAAGTGAGCAGAGAAACATTACCTGACGCTGATGTTAAAATGGCCAGTCTTAGCAGTTTCCACAATTTGGCTCTCTTAATTTTATTATTTTATTTTTTCGTCGGATACCATCCATAGTAAAAGGTGCAGCAAATGGTAGCTCAGGTAGGCCAAAAAACACATAAGGAAAAGCATTGGGATAATGCAATGTCAACAATAACAGACATTTGCATTCGGACGGGATTCAATTTCAGATTTAGCAGATTTGCACGGGATTAAAATCGCTGTCACGCCCCTGGACTCTTTGTGTTGTGTTTTCCCTCCCCAGGTGTGCCGTGTTCCCTTTAATTAGTCATTTCTTGCACCTGTGTTTTCCCAATCACCCAGTGTTTAAAAGCCCCAGTCCTTTCAGTTAGTTTTTGTCGGTCCTCAAACGTCATTCCTTGTGTTCCAGTGTCTCCTATGTTCCCCGTGTGGTTCTCAGGACGGTCGTCGAACTTAAAAATACCTGAATTAACAAGCTCTCTTCATGCTAAATACCTAGCTATCTCACTCACATTAGCTTCATTGTTGAATGACGGCTGTGGTGTTGTCTTATATGGTGAAGAGGTAAATGGCGGCACTTGGAATTTATGGCAAGATGTTTGCACTGACCTCTGAGGCTGCTGCGTCATGTTCTCTGTATCAGGTTTATTGTAGGAATCTCTGACATCACTAGTCATAAGGCGATGCTGCCTTGGTGGTGTTTCAGACTCCAACACATGGACAATGGGCTCTAGAGGTAATTGATGTGGTTCATCTCCAAGAGGTGGCGATAACTCCAGTTGAGCCTGACACATGACGTAATCACGGGTGCGATCAGAAATCTCTCTTACGTCGGAAATCCTTTCTCCGAGCTCACTTTCTGCTGCTGCCTCCAACACCTTTGCCTCAGCGAGGGCTGCTGCCACCTCACTCTCTTGCTTTAGTGTTGCTAGGGATGCTTCCATGCGAGCCTCTGTCACTTTCAGTTGAGCTTTTTCAATCAAGATTTCAGATTGTTTTTTAAGGAATTCAGCCTTGGCCCGTGCTGCTTCCAACTTAGCGCGAGCTTTGGCAGCAGCCATACTAGCTGATGAGCTTCTCGATCTATTAGTCGAAGCAGAGGCTATAGATCTTGTTTCCAATGCTTGGCTTTGCTCTGTAGCTTCCTCAACCTCCGTAGCTTTCTCCGCCATCATGTATCGCTGATACTGTCTAAAAGTGCAGGACGTGATGATGAGTGAGGAATAATGGAGGTGGAGCCTGCTTTCCTTGAACTGTAGTGCCCGCCTTATGGATGCCTTTTTACTATTCTGTCCTAGATGCGTGTTCCATCTACGCAACACTGACAGATAGCTAACAGTCAGAAGTCAGAAAAGGGGCAGATGCAGGAGTAAAGTTGAAAGTTTTACTGTTAGGTTCTTTCCT
>NW_015647962.1:135698-137468 GCF_001515625.1 Sinocyclocheilus rhinocerous
TGTCACGCCCCTGGACTCTTTGTGTTGTGTTTTCCCTCCCCAGGTGTGCCGTGTTCCCTTTTAATTAGTCATTCCTTGCACCTGTGTTTTCCCAATCACCCAGTGTTTAAAAGCCCCAGTCCTTTCAGTTAGTTTTTGTTGGTCCTCAAACGTCATTCCTTGTGTTCCAGTGTCTCCTACGTTCCCCGTGTGATCATTAAAGACTGTGAATTGAAGTTATCTCCGTGTTTCCTCGTTCCTCGCTCCTTGCCTCCCGAGAAGTGTGACAATCGCGAAGTACAAATTTCTCTAACGTCCCCCTGGAAAACTAGTCCTGTCTGAATAGGGCTTATGACTGACATTCGGTAAAACCATACATGAGTGGTTCATAAGTTCACTGAGATCACCCCATAGTTGTGAACCATTTTTGAAAACTTTTCAAGTTAACCCGAAACTGAAATGACTATGTTTTGGCAAATTGGTGGTGAATTCTGGTGAATGGTGGTGGGAAATTTTATGTTATACAAAAACATAAAAAAATTTTTGTAAAAACTAAGCCATGGTCCACCCCTAAACTTAACTCACAGCAGACCAGTGAGATTGTACAAATTCATACACTTTTCCCACCAATTCGCCAAAATGTAAAATAATTACAGATTGCCATGAGAGGGTTGTTCTAAACAGTTTTGATCCAATGAAACCTTGTTTATTGAAATCTTGTGACTTTGGAAGTTTAATACAAACCACTGGTTTGAGTCAAAAGAATCAGTCATTAATAGAATCACATCAAGGGTCTTTACACTTAGATGTTTCAAAACACCAATTCAATTAAAATATGCAAAGCAAAGGACTAATTACAGAGTGAAGAACTCACCTGCTTTGATATAACCACCGATCTGTCAGGTCTGAATTAAAATGGATGTGAAATTCTCTGATAGAGGAGGTTTTTATCACCTGTCAGCTTTTGAATAAAAATATAATATGCCCTGTGTAGGGATGCACGATATTGGATTTTTGCAGATAATTTTCAACTCATTTTGGCCGATAGCCGATGCCGATACAGACATATAATTATTTTTAATTTTGGTTAGTTTTTAACAAGAACTTATTTGTTAGAATTAAATAAACAATAATACAGTTATTTTATAACGAACATTGAAGATTTTAAAATAACTATAAATAAACTATATATTAATCACTGCATTTATTTTTTCAGAAAGATGCAGTGGTAACCTTAGCATTTTATTTTAACATTTGTAAATGGTCTAAAGCAAAAGAGTTGTAAAATGAAAATCTTTTAGAGCTCATAATTTGTTTAAAAAATATAACATTACACAATGAATAAATCAGTATATATAAAATTTAAGTGTCATGTTTGTGATTTTTTTTTTGTTCATGTAAGCTTCTGACCTTTAAATCAAAACATACTCATGATTCCGATACAGACATATAATTATTTTTAATTTTGGTTAGTTTTTAACAAGAACTTATTTGTTAGAATTAAATAAACAATAATACAGTTATTTTATAACGAACATTGAAGATTTTAAAATAACTATAAATAAACTATATATTAATCACTGCATTTATTTTTTCAGAAAGATGCAGTGGTAACCTTAGCATTTTATTTTAACATTTGTAAATGGTCTAAAGCAAAAGAGTTGTAAAATGAAAATCTTTTAGAGCTCATAATTTGTTTAAAAAATATAACATTACACAATGAATAAATCAGTATATATAAAATTTAAGTGTCATGTTTGTGATTTTTTTTTGGTTCTTGTAAGCTTCTGA
>NW_015647962.1:137620-142898 GCF_001515625.1 Sinocyclocheilus rhinocerous
AAACATACTCATGATTTTATGGCATCAATTACTGCTTTATTTAACGAGAAACAGTCTAAATATTATTTGTGTACTGTATTTTGCTTTCATTTTATTAGAAGTTGGCCAACAGTGCCCCCTACGCAATTGAAAGTCCTTACTGAGCGTGCATTAGGACCCGGGGGAGGCTGCCGCTGCTGCCACTTCACGTGCTATTACTGTTGACTCTATCACACACCGAATGCGTCATTCTGTACGTGCATTCTCAGTTTAAATGCAGCTATCCAAAAGAGTAAATCTAATCATCATTCAGGCAAAACTTTGCTTCAAGAATTAGCCACAATGCTGACGTCATCTAATCGCACTGTTGACGTGATCGAATCGCTAGCACACCGTGAGCACATATGAGTTAATGTATTTACTTATCTGCATATTTTTTCATATCGGGCCGATGCCGATATTTACATTTAAAGCCATTATCGGTCGATTCCGATATTGGTCCGATAATATCGAGCATCCCTAGCCCTGTGTAGTGTTGTAGTTACTGTATATTTGAAACCAATGCAAAAATGGTTCAGTTTTGGTCTTCCCACTGATTGAAGGACCTTCAGCATTCATCACTTTTAGGACTTCTTTTATTGTTATATGTATATGTATGTGATGCTATTTATTACAAATCTTGTTGAGAATGCTTTAGTTGGGTGCTTCATCTATAGACTAAAAAATATGTCCCTTTAGCTTGCATGGTAATGTGTTTGCAGTCTAAAGATCTCATGTTCAGATCTTTCTTTGAGTATGTTTTGTTGCGCAAACAGCAGTATGCTTTGAGTTTTGAACTCAAGCCATTTGTGGTTTAAAAGAGGAAACATGAGGGTAAATTCGGGAGACATGAATCGAATAGGAGTGGCAGAAAGGAAATGCTTAGTTTTTTTACGTCAAGCAGCTGTACACAGTCTTTCAGCTAATTCCATACACACACAACACTAAAAGGGTCAGTTATTATTATTATTATAATACCTTTTCATTTATGTATTTGAATTTCATTTCATAGTGAATTGGTGAAGTTTTATGTAGTGCAAACACAATACGTCTACCCATGATACTCTATCACTAATAAGTTAATTGTGCCTCAGTATACCGTAATTTTACAGATTTGTAGAGGCTGAGAACTGGTTTTGCTTCTGCAAGTCAAGACCGATCTTGTTTAGACCCTATCATTAATGTTTAAACAGGCGCATTCTTCCGTTCAGTTCAGATGTGGGACAGCGTTTGCACAGTGGCAGGAGAAAGAGGTGCTGACGCCTTGCTTCTGTTGGAGATGAACTGGAAAAGTGTGACGCCTGTCTTAAACATTTCTGAGAAAAAAAAAAAGAAAAAAAAACGTCTAATGCTGATTTTCCACAAACATCAGCGCAGCCGTATTTAGGCTATGGACAAATTCAGACGACAGTCCTCCATTTCTAGGAATGCAAACAGTGCTATACTTCGTAATCCTGCAGTGAACACAGCACATGCGCAACTTTGTCTTTTAGATGCACTACTAGTCAAAAGTTTTGACACATTCAACCTTATCTTAAAAGCAGCTTAAAATGATTAAAATTAAATAAATAAACTGTTGGTACATAGGAATTTCTTTAGAATACAGGAAAACCAGCCAACAAGCGCACATGTGAACTCCTTCAATATTATTTATGAAGTTAGTTGAGCGAATGAACAAGTTCATTGACTTTATTTGTTATACAATGAAGCAAGTCAGTTTTGCTTTCTGTTTCACTGCTGTAAGTCTTATCTCAGTAACTGTTTCATATGCATTTGTGTAAGATTTGGTTTCTGATCCAGCCAGTTTCCCCCCGGCTGTAGGTTAAGACGGGTAATTTCGTGATGATGTAATATGTGTAAACCTCTCCGTTTATGGCCTCACATGCAGTCTAGCCAACAGTCTTTTCCTGCCGTATGATGGATGTCTAGAACAAACTTAGTTTATTATTTGTTTTGGTGTGCAGTCGCTAAATGCGTGCATCCCGTACTTCTGTCACAGCTTAATATACAGAGACAACTAAATATGTCATTCATAATTTAAACACTGTGTGTGCTCTGTGGTGCTTTCAACATTAATGTTTGTCCGACATATCAGGCAAATGAATGGAATGTTTTTTTTTCAAAAAACAATTTATATATACATATATTCATGTCTAAATTATCTTTTTGTTTTATTTTTGTTTTTATGTTATTTATTTATTGCATTGAAATTCATTGAAAAAAGTTCAAGCACCTTTGGTTTACACAGACAGGTACATGGAAGAACATTAAATATTTCAGTGGCTTTATAAATATCAAAATGAAAAAGCTATACTGCCTTAAACTCTCTGAAAAGATTAGTTGAGTTGAAGCAAAATAAATGTCTACAATAGTGAAATTTGCATCTCATTTAAGTTTATTATATGAAAATGATCATGTGACTAACATTTAAAAAAAAAATGAGAATGGAGAAATTATACTGATCAGTTTCAAAAAGTAAAATTATTACTTACCATTGTTTTTCTTTAACTTAAGAAATGGAGTTAGTTGGACAGAAATAACAAGCGTGCAAAGAGAGGGAAATCTGCTCCTCCCACACTTTATGGTATTAGGAGAGGAAATGTTGAAATGAGTAGTTATTTGTGCTTTCTCACAGGTTTAATATGAGGGCAGATCTGTTAGTGTTTAATGCTCTGTTATCTGGGCCGTAGCTGGGGTTTGCGGGGCCCCGGTGCAGGTTGTACCCATGGGCCCTGTCTGAAATCATGTAAATAGCACAAATAAATAAATAGAACAAAGATAGAAATTAAAATATGTTTAGTTTTTTCAAGTTTGTAGGTATTCAGGTACAGAAACCGAATAATCAAATGTAAAATAGCATTGCATAGTCTTCATTGTATAAATTAATGGGGTCATATGATGCGATTTAAAGTTTTCCTTTCTCTTTGGAGTGTTACAAGCTTGTTCGTGAATAGATAAGATTCCTAAACTTGCAAAGACTAAAGTCTCAAACCCAAAGAGATATTCTTTATAAAAGTTAGGACTCATCCACACCCTCCTAAAACGCCTCTTTTAAACACGCCCCCACATGTCTACGTCACTGTGTGGGAAGATTTGCATAACACCGCCCAAATGTTCATGCAAAGAAAGAAGGCGTAACTTTTATTCTCGCTGTAGTATTGCTGCCACCGCCGCCATGTCGTGGAGACGCTGTGTTTCGTTGCGAAAGCGAAAATACTTTGTTTGGCCTTCCAAAAGAGGACACAGCTAGAAATCAGTGGTTAAGTTGTATTTACAACACTGTTCCAGAACAGTTCAACTCAGTGGCGTAACTTTGCTTTGAAAAGTGGTGGGGACACCGCGCAACTCGTTTTGCTAGTTTTTATTTAATAAGCTAATTTTGTGTAAACCTCTCCGTTTATGGCCTCACATGCAGTCTAGCCAACAGTCTTTTCCTGCCGTATGATGGATGTCTAGAACAAACTTAGTTTATTATTTGTTTTGGTGTGCAGTCGCTAAATGCGTGCATCCCGTACTTCTGTCACAGCTTAATATACAGAGACAACTAAATATGTCATTCATAATTTAAACACTGTGTGTGCTCTGTGGTGCTTTCAACATTAATGTTTGTCCGACATATCAGGCAAATGAATGGAATGTTTTTTTTTCAAAAAACAATTTATATATACATATATTCATGTCTAAATTATCTTTTTGTTTTATTTTTGTTTTTATGTTATTTATTTATTGCATTGAAATTCATTGAAAAAAGTTCAAGCACCTTTGGTTTACACAGACAGGTACATGGAAGAACATTAAATATTTCAGTGGCTTTATAAATATCAAAATGAAAAAGCTATACTGCCTTAAACTCTCTGAAAAGATTAGTTGAGTTGAAGCAAAATAAATGTCTACAATAGTGAAATTTGCATCTCATTTAAGTTTATTATATGAAAATGATCATGTGACTAACATTTAAAAAAAAAATGAGAATGGAGAAATTATACTGATCAGTTTCAAAAAGTAAAATTATTACTTACCATTGTTTTTCTTTAACTTAAGAAATGGAGTTAGTTGGACAGAAATAACAAGCGTGCAAAGAGAGGGAAATCTGCTCCTCCCACACTTTATGGTATTAGGAGAGGAAATGTTGAAATGAGTAGTTATTTGTGCTTTCTCACAGGTTTAATATGAGGGCAGATCTGTTAGTGTTTAATGCTC
Organism: Sinocyclocheilus rhinocerous; assembly: GCF_001515625.1. NCBI lineage: Eukaryota > Metazoa > Chordata > Actinopteri > Cypriniformes > Cyprinidae > Sinocyclocheilus > Sinocyclocheilus rhinocerous. The sequence continues at coordinate 141,839 of NW_015647962.1, forward strand.
TGTTATCTGGGCCGTAGCTGGGGTTTGCGGGGCCCCGGTGCAGGTTGTACCCATGGGCCCTGTCTGAAATCATGTAAATAGCACAAATAAATAAATAGAACAAAGATAGAAATTAAAATATGTTTAGTTTTTTCAAGTTTGTAGGTATTCAGGTACAGAAACCGAATAATCAAATGTAAAATAGCATTGCATAGTCTTCATTGTATAAATTAATGGGGTCATATGATGCGATTTAAAGTTTTCCTTTCTCTTTGGAGTGTTACAAGCTTGTTCGTGAATAGATAAGATTCCTAAACTTGCAAAGACTAAAGTCTCAAACCCAAAGAGATATTCTTTATAAAAGTTAGGACTCATCCACACCCTCCTAAAACGCCTCTTTTAAACACGCCCCCACATGTCTACGTCACTGTGTGGGACGATTTGCATAACACCGCCCAAATGTTCATGCAAAGAAAGAAGGCGTAACTTTTATTCTCGCTGTAGTATTGCTGCCACCGCCGCCATGTCGTGGAGACGCTGTGTTTCGTTGCGAAAGCGAAAATACTTTGTTTGGCCTTCCAAAAGAGGACACAGCTAGAAATCAGTGGTTAAGTTGTATTTACAACACTGTTCCAGAACAGTTCAACTCAGTGGCGTAACTTTGCTTTGAAAAGTGGTGGGGACACCGCGCAACTCGTTTTGCTAGTTTTTATTTAATAAGCTAATTTACTTGGGGACTGGGTTTAGAGTTGGACAAACTTCATTTTTTGCTTTTCAAAAATACATCGATGTACCAGGGGCGGCGCCAGATAATTTTGAACGCAGGTGCTGAGGGGGTGCTAGATCATTGACAGAGGGAGCTGGGCAATTCAGGGCTCCAGACTCATTCGTCCTACTGGTCGCTCTTTTGCGATTAACTTTCTCAGTTGGTTGCACGAGCACTTTTTTTTTTTGCGCTACAGCATGCTATTAATCAATGCATGCTGATGAAGTTTTATCGTAGTTTATAGTTATATGGAAACGGAAGTTGTTAACATTCAACCCATTCTTTATCATCAGTAGTATTATTTGTGATTTTAAT
>NW_015647962.1:143395-145040 GCF_001515625.1 Sinocyclocheilus rhinocerous
TTATAGTTATATGGAAACGAAAGTAGTTAACATTCAACCCGTTCTTTTTCATCAGTAGCATTATTTGTGATTTGAATTTTGTGAATGGGAGTTCCATTTCAGTCGGTCACTCTCAACGTCACGTCGGATGACCGACGAATTGGGGCGCACCTTCTGCAATTAATAGCAAATATAAACAAAACAGGTTATTATAATTTTTATATGAATAATAAAATAAATATACTTTAAATATAGATTAGTTCTTGTTAAAACTAAAAATGTATTCAGTATGTATTGTATGATGTATTCATGTATTCAAGAGCAGTGAGTGATTTTCTTTCTTTTATTTTTCTTGGATTAACATTAAGGACACCGACACAGCCGTGAGCCCCTATATTCGTCACCACCTTTCACCCCACTAGCAACGGCCCTGTCTGTTATGTTGGGGTTTCTAGGGATTTCTGTAACGTTGGGCTTATTGTTGTGCTGAAGAGCCTGTGGTTAGATGGAGGATGTGCCAGGAGATATATACGATACATGTCTCTTTGCTATTGCATAGTAGTGAATAGGAATAGAATGTGCGTTTTTATTTTTAGGGAGGTCAAATAATGCAAGTTCACATTGCTGATAAATACTGGTTCATAAATCAGTTTTCTCAAATGATTTAGTGTTGTATAGTGTACTCTGTTTTATTTGTCATGAATGTAGTTATACAGATCTACCTCAGTTTTTACTAATTTACGCTATTCATAAGGTAAATTGTAATGATTTCACAGCTTTAAAAATTACTCTTCTGTTTTAAATGTAAAAATGTTTCACCAGAAATAACAGAGTGTATGATACATTAATTCTGTTGTCAGAGTTTGACTGAGAAGCAAATCTGTAATTACAATCAGTCATTTTTCTTTCGGTGTAACTTTGTGCTGATGTTCAGCTGTAGATGATTTATTAAAGCCATCGAGCTGTGCGGTGTGTTCTGGTAGATGTGAGCGGTGCGCAGCAGACTGGACTAAAGTAAGGAGATCACAGGGTGAGAGGTGAGGAAGTGTCAGCAGTGGAAATTCTTTAAAGGGGAAACAAATACCAGAGCAAGTGAAGGAAAGGACAGCATCAGCGCTAACTGGGTCATGGTTGAACGTTAGCGGCTCAGACGTCTCTCTACACACACACAACCCAATGAAAAATCAGATCAGGAGTTTGACTGCTTACCTTTGAACTGTTCTATAGGATGTATGTCACAGCATAATAAGGCACTTCCTCTTTTTGTTTGTCTTGTGTTGGTTTTTCCCCTTTTTCTACTTTATCCTCTCAGTTATCTTACTCTCACACTGATAATATGATTCTGCATCCCATTCTGTTGATAATTTGTTCAGAAAATGGCATCACTGCAAAGGTCATTACTGCATTTCATTTCACCACTTTAAAGAAAATAGCTATTTCTGTTAAAAAATGTATTTTCTGTAAAGCACAAAAAGAAAACTGTCAAACAAATAAAGAACAGTCCCTCACATTATGTCAATGTGTTATCAGTTTTCAGTATTGCATGGTTTGTTAACTTCTATTTAAATATTTTTAAAAATATTTAATTAAATAGTTATTATAAAATAGTTATTTAAATAGTTTCTGTCTATTCTGTCTAATAAATTCTGTCGCCCCCCTCCTCAAA
>NW_015647962.1:145108-146402 GCF_001515625.1 Sinocyclocheilus rhinocerous
AAAAAAAAAATATATATATATATATATATATATACAGTATATACATATTACTTTGTCTGCAAAAATGTTAAAACATAAATGTATAGCATGCACAGAAAGATTTTGATAAGATATTAAATATGTAATCAATCAAAGAAATAGTCAACAAATTAACTATCAAAATGCCTGTTAACTGCAGTGCTACAACAGAATATCATAGACTTAAGGATGGGTTCTTCTGACTAGTTAAAATCCAACGCTGATTTGTAAATGAACCGTATTGGCCTTTTGACACGGTGTTTGTAACTCATGACAGTCAAGGTGGTTGTTGTGAGAGCCAAACGATGTGTTAATAGCACCTGTAATGTTCCAGCAGTTGTCCTCAATGTAGAAAGTTATGCTTCATTTCATTCCAAAGCAGCTTTGCCAGCAGCACTCCACTGTGCCAACTGGCAGAACGTCAGACTTCCCACATGTCAGCGTGATCGGAAAAGAGTCTGAGACAGACAGGAATGTCTGTGCGTATTGCCAGAGGCAGTGAAGAGTGATCTGTGATCTGAACGAGGATTAGAATCAGTTTAACACGAGCATTTTTACTATTAACTACATTGTTACTATTAAGCTACAGACATTATGAATGGAATTTATTTATAATTAATTTTTTTTTTTTTAATTTTCCAATCTAAATTTTGTACAAATAAATAATCTAATCAAAGTTTATATTTATCTAGGTATAAGCTTTTAGATGAAAATTCTTCTCAGATTTGAGAAGCAAATTAAACAGTGGTAGTGTAAATTATGAATAGATATTTTTTTTAAAATCATAAAGTATAATCCTGTAAAATAATACACACAAACACAATCAACGTGACGGCACAGTGAATCCAGTGCACACTAAGACCCAGGGAGAGAGAGAGGAGCTGAAGGAGGAGACAGAAGTTGAGTCTGGTTACATCAGTCGTCTGCTCTCACTGAAGCTCACGAGAGCACAAAACATGCGTGCACTTCATCTAATACATTATTTATCTCATGACAATATATGATGATTTGTGTGTCTGTGTAATGTACTCAAATAAAGTGCTGACAAATACTGTCACTATATAGTTGCACAAAATATGTTTATTATTAAATTATAATAATTGTTTAGTTTATTTTGTTTATAATAATTAATGTTTAGACATTAGTATTTTAAATTAATAACATGATAAATTGTTTTACATAAACTAAAAACTAGAGATAGATATTTGATAATGAATACGTCTGAGACGCTGACATGTCCTGTGTGTGTGTGTATATATATATATATATATATATA
>NW_015647962.1:146705-148411 GCF_001515625.1 Sinocyclocheilus rhinocerous
TATATATATATACAGTGTTGGGGAAAGTTACTTTTAAAAGTAATGCATTACAATATTGAGTTACTCCCTAAAAAAGTAACTAATTACGTTACCGAGTTACTTTTTGTGGAAAGTAATGTGTTATGTTACCTTTGTGTTACTTTTTAAATCTGAGCTGGGCTTGCTTGGTTGTTTTTAATATAAAAATGTATATTTTTGGCAAATGTAAAAGTCCTTTCAAGCCAAAAGTGAAATGAATAAGCCTCAGGCTGAAGGAAATGTAAATTCACGTCTGTACATACAGCGCAGCTCAACCAAACCTTTCAGTTGAAGAATATGACACAGAATAAGAGTTCAACACTCATCAGCAATAATAAAAAAAAAGAATCACAAATGTTATGTTTATTTAAAGTCATTTTTGCTTATTAGTATAGTTGAATTGGATCATTGAAGGTCAGCAGCAAAGTCATTGGTTAATAAAATGGGATTAAAGGAGACATAAACAAAGGAGCATAAAGGTGTCACATGTTCAGTTTGTTTTGTCAAAGTTTTTTTTTGTGTTTCCTGTTTGGTTCCTGTTTTTCCTTATTTGGTCATGTTCCTGTGTTCATTAGTTCCCTTGCTCATTGTTTAATTATTAGTTTTCCTGTATCACCTGTGTCTAGTTAATTACCCTCGTTTGTCTTGTATTTAAGCCCCAGTCTGTTCAGTCTTTTTTTGTCCGGTCACATTTATTCAACGTTGTGTTTCCCATTGTCCTTCTGCCTTTTTGTTGTTAAACTGAGAGTTTGGTTTGCAGCAGCTGTCTCTTTCGCCTTCCTCCTGACACAACCGTGACAGATAACTGGACCAAAAAACATGATGACAAGGGCTGAGGACACAGGCTGTGTGGGCTGCGGCAATGTGGTCGGACTTTTGAGGGATATGTGGAGGAATTCCTTGAGCTTTCCAACAGGTTGAGCTGGCACGACTCTGCACTTGGTGCCTGCTTTCTGTTGGGGCTGGATGATGAGACTATCTGCTGTGATCTCCCCACGTATGATTTTCCTTTAATCGAGTTAATCTTGTCCTTTATTTGAATGGTTCAGATTGCGAAGTTGAAGCAATAAAGGCGGATCTCAAGTCTTCTCATCCAGCCCCCTCAGGAGCACGGTGTGTCTCCCCAGCTCACCCCACGCCGGGAACCCCCACATATCTCACCAATGGCTCCGCCCACTTGCTGAAGCCAGGGTATCCCCGTATTCTCCAAAGCTCCACCGTAGTCCTCAGCCCAGGAGCGGCGGCCGCTCGGAAGTCTAGACGGCCTGCCTCTCAGCATTCAAGCTTGCCGGCCACTCCGCTCTCAAGGCCCCCGGACACGCCGTTGTCAAGTCTGCTGACCGCGGCTCCCACAAGCCTACCGGCTGCCCCAGAGCTCGCTCCAGTGTTGGCTCCAGCCCCAGAGCTTGCTCCAGTGTCAACTCCAGCCCCAGAGCCTAGCCCACGGAGGGCTCCTGATCCCCAGTTAAGCCCAGGGAGGGCTCCTGATCCCCAGTTAAGCCCATGGAGGGCTCCTGATCCTCAGTTAAGCCCAGAGAGGGCTCCAGTCCCCGAGTTCAGCCCCGAGAGGCCTCCTAGTCTGCCTGATCCGCCATGGCCCCCTGAACTGTCTGATCCGCCATGGCCCCCTGAACTGTCTGAGCCGCCATGGCCTCCTGAACTGCCTGATCCCGGCCTTCCTTGTCCCT
>NW_015647962.1:149864-168164 GCF_001515625.1 Sinocyclocheilus rhinocerous
GAACTGTCTGCTCCGCCATGGCCTCCTGAACTGTCTGATCCGCCATGGCCCCCTGAACTGTCTGATCCGCCATGGCCCGCTGAACTGTCTGATCCGCCATGGCCCACTGAACTGTCTGATCCGCCATGGCCCCTGAACTGTCTGATCCGCCATGGCCCCCTGAACTGTCTGAGCCGCCATGGCCTCCTGAACTGCCTGATCCCGGCCTTCCTTGTCCCTGTCCTGCACCAGCCTCCAGGGTGCCCACCCCTCCTCCCCAGTGGAATTGTTACGGCGCGGGACGCGCCTTTCGGGAGGGGGCAGTAATGTCACATGTTCAGTTTGTTTTGTCATAGGTTTCTTTGTGTTTCCTGTTTTTCCTTATTTGGTCATGTTCTTGTGTTCATTAGTTCCCTTGCTCATTGTTTAATTATTATTTTACCTGTATCACCTGTGTCTAGTTAATTACCCTCGTTTGTCTTGTATTTAAGCCCCAGTCTGTTCAGTCCTTGTTTGTCCGGTCACCATTATTCAACGTTGTGTTTCCCATCGTCCTTCTGCCTTTTTGTTATTAAACTGAGAGTTTGGTTTGCACCAGCTGTCTCCTTTGCCTTCCTCCTGACACAACCGTGACAAAAGGACTGTGCTATGTAACATATTTAATTATTGCAGGTTTGCTTCATATTCTGAGTTTGCATTTTACAGTTTTTATTGATTTTGAGGAATACTGAATCTGTTTTTATGTACGTGAGATGAGTGAAATGCATGTTGACATTTAGTCTAGATCTACAGTAACATCATGTTCACACAGCGGACACAACACCTCTGCACTCAATCCTGATTTATCTCTATATGAGGACAGAGCTGTCAGTCAATACATGGGAAATCAGAGTAACTGGTGTTACTTATTTGAAAAAGTAACTCCCAACACTGTATATATTAAACTTTTTGCTAATTATTTTATAATTATCATGTTTATTATTACAAACTCTGCAGTGCTTATGACCTCAGTGGTAACTTAAAAATGGTAACATCTGAATTAACTGTTTTTATTCAAGTCCAAGATTATTAAAAATTATTTATTATTGCTAAATACATTAATTTAAACCAGCAAAAGGTTAAGGTATAAATAGCAATAGCTTTTTATGGTAATTGCAGGTAACCACTTTTTGCAGTGCATATTTGAAATAGCACAGAGAATATTTGTGCTTTTAAAAATTAATTTCACACCATTTAAAAAGAACCAGTGGAGGATTAACTTTTTTTCCCCCATCATTTCTTTATTACAAAGAAATGCTGAACAGTTGATACTCATATTGTCACGTGTTGGTTTCTGTTTAGTTCCTGTCTGTCATTATTTGGTTCGTTTCCTGCTCATTTAGTTAATCATCATTCATTAGTTTCCACCTGTGTTGTATTAATCATCTCGTTTGCTCCTTAGTTGCCTGCCCTTTATAAGCCCTCAGTTTCTGTCATTTCTTTGCCTTGGATCAATGTTATTTTTCAATGGTTTACGTGGTTGATGCTGATTAAAAAGACTCCTTTACTCCTACTCGTACGTGCACATTCTCTACAATCACAACCCCGTGACACATATGAGCATAATACCAAATCTAGACACTTTTCCTCATATAAACTTTAGCTTAAAATCTTGATGGTGATTAAAAATGTGATACATCATCCACCCTGTATAAAATTTCAGTATTGGCTAATTGAAATTCATACCTACAGTAAGTACATATTTGAAGCCATTTTGATGTGACTGGAGAAAATCATTCTTACTTTTCCTTTTTGTCCAGTGACTCTTTGTGGTGATTGTGTTGTGAACACAGCAGCTTCTGTCAAACTGTTTGCCAAAGACAACAGATACACACCTACACACCACACTGAAAGAGAATCATGTTCTGTTCATAGTGTACCTTAGTGTACTTGGCTATTTTTAGTTATGAGGGACAGACAGACAGGTATGGTGGAGAAAAGCCCAGAACAAATTGTTTTGTCTCCAGGGAAATGTCTCAACCTGTACAAAAAAAAAAACAGCAGCGTTGAGGCCGTTTGGAGCGCGGAGATCTCCCTCAGAGTCATTCACATGCGTAGGAGGAGGTGTGTTTGGCCAACTTCACATGCGGAAATGCTGTGAATGTGAGTCATGGGAGATTCACTGGCAGTTCTGACACTTTATGTGGAAGTCTGAGAAAACACAAAGCTACCAAAGAGTTCCGAAAACCAGTAGTTGGTTATAAAAATTGGAACATTGTGCATTTTGTGAAATTGTGCATTTTGCATGCAGTAGCTTGTAACTTGTTGATGATTTTGCTGAGCATCTGAGATATTAAATTAGTTGCTTCTTTGTTGTTATGCACTACCGTTCAAAAGTGTGGGGTTGATACGATTTTTTAAAATATATTTTAAAAAAGTCTCTTATGCTCACCAAGACTGCATTTATTTGATAAAAAACAGTAATAATATGAAATATTGCAATTTACAGTTGCTGGACTTTGTTTTCCATGTGAATATATTGTAAAATGTAATTTATTCCTGTGATCAAAGTTGAATTTTCAGCATCATTACTCAAGTCTTCAGTGTCACATGATCCTTCAGAAATCACTCTAATATGCTGATTTGCTGCTCAAGAAACATTTCTGATTATTATCAATGTTGAACACAGTTGTGCTGCCCAATATTTTTGTGGAAACGGTGACACATGTTGTATATTTTTTAGGATTCTTTGATTAATAGAAAGTAAAAAAATAGGTTTATATAAAAAATATTTCCCCAAAATTTGGATCAGTAGTGTATACAGTCACACTCTACAGTCTTTGTATTGATGTTTTATAGGTATGGAAAGATTGTGTCCACCAAGGCTATTCTGGACAAAGCTACCAACAAGTGCAAAGGTGAGTGAAGATCGGCTTTATGTTCTTGAGAGAATCACAATGAAATAGCCTATGCATTTGACATAAATGTTTTCACTTTATGTTTATTTATGTGTGTGTAGGTTATGGCTTTGTGGATTTCGACAGTCCTGCAGCAGCACAGAAGGCTGTGATGGCGCTCAAGGCCAGTGGAGTTCAAGCTCAGATGGCCAAGGTACACTCTTTTTATAGGGTTCCATAAAGAACCATGCTTTGAAAGTGCTATATAGAACCTTAAAGGTGCTAAAAATAACCTTTTTAATGATAGTTTATTTTCATTAATATTAGTATATTAGTATGTTTATATCATTAATATTAGTTGTATTAATATTATTTGAATGATTTATTACTATTGTTTTTTTTACCCCTCTATCTGCCTGGTCTTACAACAACAACAGCAACATGTGTCAATTAGGTATTTTTTATTTTATTTAATGACATGTGAAATTGTAGCAAAAATGACAGTGATATAACAACCGTTATTAGCAGAATACATTAATAACTTACAACTGACACTGAACATAAATAGATACTTAAAGAAGTAAAAAAAAAAAATAGAAACAGAAAATAGTGTTATGAAGACCAAGTTCCGGTGAAATACTGTATTTTCACAATCCTCTATGATGCCCGTAAGTCCATCATTATGTGTATTTTGGTGTGATTGAGTGGCAGTTTCTCTCTGCAGATGACGAGGTTGTAGGATGTGACAGCATCTGAAATGCACAATTGAGTTCAGAGTTACAATGCGTCTCCTTCCATTTGTTTTTTGTAAAAACAACTATGTTTATGAAGGCCAAAAGCAGTATGTGAGCACTTCACAATGTTATGTTTATGCATAAACCCAAGTAATAAATAAAAAATAAAAAATAAATAAATCTAACAATATGGACCATAAATTCAATATATTTGTTACTTAGTGGAGATGGGGAAATAAGTATCCTTAACTGAACAGAGCTGGTCACACTTACATGTTCTCTTAAACTAAAAAGATAAAAAGACATGATTGGTAGGAAACCAGTTACAGTTTGAAAGTTAAAAATAATAGACATTTTAAGAAAGAAATAATTTACCTGCTGAGAGTGTGTTGACAGTCTGTGTACTATAGTTGGATGGCTGAGGTCCAAAAAAATCAGTAATGAGTCATCTTTTTTTGTTTTTTTTTTGGAGTGTGGCCTCTATTAGGGATTTACATCAAAACAACAACAGCAACAACATATTGTGTGAGTTAGGTACTTGTTTATTGACGTGAAATTGTAGCAAAAATGTCAGTGCTCTTAACAACAGTTGACATTGAACATGAATAAATACATAAAGAAGTAAAACACAAAATAAAAACAAAAAATAGATGTGATGAAGACTAAATTCCAGTGAAATATCTTCACAATCCTCTATGATGCCTTTAAGTCCATCATTTGTGTGTGTTTGAGTGGCAGTTTCTCTCTGCAGAGGATGAGGTTATGGGACTTGATGCATCTGAAATACACAATTGAGTTTAGAGTTGTCCATTTGTTTATGTAAAAACAATAATGTCTATGAAGGCCAAAATCAAAAATGGACAGAATGTGACAAAAGAGCAACAATATATTGTTGTGACAAGTCCCGGTAAGTCTAACGCAGTACACATAGCAAGGTTTATTTATTTATTTTTATAATAAATAAACAGAATAAAAAATAGAATAGATAGAGCTAGTGTTAGAGGGTCATTTTTTATTTATTTATATTAATTAAAAAGAAAACAAGTAGATATAATATAAATATAATAGAGAGTTCTAGTGTTAAATAAAAAAAAATATTCCAACAATATGTATTATAAATTCAATGTCTCTGTTACTTACTTACAGAGAGAAGTATCCTCAGCTTAACAGAGCTGCTCACACTTACATATGACCAAAAAGAGAAAATAAAATGTTTATTTGAAAACCAGTTACAATTTTAAAGTTAAATTTGTATTTAAATTAAAGAATGAAATAATTTACCTCTTGAGAGTGTGTTGACAGTCTGTAGTTGGATCATTGAGCCCCAGAAAATCAGTAATGAGGAGCTTTGACAGTTACAGATTTGAAAAACAAAAGGCCGCGTAAACATAAAACCATGTCTGCATTTGTGATCGGAGAAATGACAAACAACAAGCCCTACTCTACACTGCCCAAAAAACTCGCTTTAAATATATAAAATATAAAAACTCTTTAAATATAAAAGACGTACTTACAGTCTTTGAGTCAGAACAGCCGGCATTGTAGTCTACTCTCCCAGGATCAGGAAACGGTCCTCCATAAAATGTGCTGCACACATCTGAATATTTGGGTTGAAGTGTTCTGGAACAGTGTTGTAAATACAACTTAACCACTGATTTCAGGTCGTGTCCATTTTTGGAAGACCAAACAAAGTAGTTTCGCTTTCACAACGAAACAGCGTCACACACGGCGGCCTAGAGTGAGCAGAGGCCGGCGGCTTGCGAACGGCGCGGCCGGCGGATTCGACGAAGGAGGTCTGCGGCAACCACATGTGACGACCCCGGGCTGGACTCCACTTCGTCCACGGTGAAAGCCGATCCGGCGATCCACAGCGCAAAGTTGTTGTATTTCCTCAGCGACCAGCACGGATCAGCTCCAGGCATGACGAAGCAGATATCGTCCTCTTTTGGAAGACCAAACAAAGTAGTTTCGCTTTCACAACGAAACACACAGCGTCTTCACGACATGGCTGCAGCGTCAACAAAACTACAGTGAGACTAAAAGTTACGCCTTCTTTCTTCGCGTGAACATTTGGGCGGCGTTATGCAAATCTTCCCACATAGTGACGTAGACATGTGGGGGCGTGTTAGAACGAGCCGTTTTAGGTAGGTGTGGTTGACTCTTAACTTTTATAAAGAATATCTCTTTGGATTTGAGACTTTAGTCTTTGCAACTTTACAGATCTTCTTTATGCACCAAGAGCTTGTAACACTCCAAAGAGAAAGGACAAATTGAAATCACATCATATGACCCCTTTAAAGAACCATCTTTTTTTAGAGTATTACAGAACAAAAGCACATAAACCTCTGATCCTCATGTAACAGTCTGAATGATCTGAACGAGCTTCGGCGTCAGCAGTGGGCAGCGAGAAGACCATCTTTGTTTATTCCATGAATTCCAGCTCTCTTGCCTAGAAATGTTGTTTCACAGACACGTCTCCACTGATGTGTTTCCGTTCCAGCAGTTCAGCCCTGATTGTCTCTATGCGTTTGATAAAACTGAATTCCGAATGATTCACACTGCAGCGCTGCAGTTTAGACTGGACCAGAAATAAAAGTAAAACAGTGTGCAAATATAACTTGCAGCACACAGTCTCAGGCCGTGGTGTTGTTGTTGTTTTGAGATCCTACTTAATGTCTTAGTTCTCATACACATGGAAAGAAACACACTAGGGCTGCACGATATATCGAAATATCGCAAATGTAAATATCGCAATATGCATATAGCTACGGCGTGCGATATCATTATAATTTCAATAATAGGCTACTTAAATCAAAACGTTGCAAAAGGTCAACGTTTTAGTTCGACGCATATAGCAGTGAATTGCTTGACGTTAAAAAGAGTTATTAAGTGCAATAAGTTGCAGAAAACAACTCTTTGCCATCTCGTCTTGCTATCTGTCTGACTCGCACCTGAAGCACACAGAGAGACGCGTTTCAGACCGAGTTGATTCGTCTTTCGCATCTCCTCCTTATGTTTGAACAGACACATACACACAGAATTATGTCAATAGTACCCGTCTCGACGATCATTCTCGTAAACGCAGTCGGTTATGTTTTAAATGAATGTAAACAGCTGAGAAAGAAATCGTTATCATTATACTGGATCCGTGCAGTCGGATTTAAAGGGACAGCAGCCTATAAATACGTGCTGCTGAATATGTCACTAATGTTAACAAAACAACAAAACGGCTATAACAAAGATTAATCAAAATTTAATTCATACAGTGAACACTATGCAGTGTTATTTTACACTTAATTATTAAATTTCTGTACATGAATACTACTGTTTATTTTATCTATGCTTGTATATTGTGTATTTCTTTTTTTCTTTTTCTTTCTTTTTTTTTTACTGACGACTTTCATTTTAAAATATTTTAAAATATCATTTACATTTATTTTACACACTTTAAGCAATATCGTATCGCATATCGAATATCGCATTTTTTAACAAGGTATCGCATATCGCATTTTTCTTCAATATCGCACAGCCCTAAAACACACACACACATACACACACACACACATGCTGATATGAAACTATCTTTATTCCCAGTGATAAGATGAATTGACTCATATTTGACTAGATAAAGATATGTATATGTCTCTCGACTCTCTGACACATGTTGTGTGTGTGTATCTGTGTGTGTGTATTTCTCTTTTATTTTTATTTTAATACTGTGTTGTGTATTTACATTTTTCTGGTAAATATTTTTTTTCTGGTAAATATTCCTTAAAAATAATGTTTTAATAATAATTTTATTGTTAGTAGTAGTACTATATGATTACATTAAGTAATATTTATCTGTCACAGTTTCTTCTTTCAATTTTTTTATTTTGATGGGTTGCTGTGAATACCTTTGTGACGATAGTTTTTTTCTTAAATGAAAGGGTCAAATGCTCATGAAGTGACTCTCAGAGCAGTTCTAGAGATGATATTCATGTATTTATGTCCGCATTTAGTGAGACGGCAGACGCTGAAAACACTTCAGTATGTGTGTAGTAAACGAAACCGCGCGATTGCGCCATTCATTCACACAGACACGCAGAACATGCAGGATTCATATTTAAATAGTATTTTTGCAGCTTAATATTCACAGAAACGAGTCCATATCACGTATTGATTTAAGTGTACTGACCTACTTTTGATTTATTCATTACAAATTTGGCAAATTCCATAACATTCCGTGTTCCATAGTAAATTCCATTTTTATGACCGGATTCCGCGATCCGTGTTTTCCATTTTGCAGAAGATCATAGGTCCCTACATACAGAAACACACACACTGATAACTGCTGGGTAAACATCCATACAGTGAACCTACGAACATTTTGTTGAAAGAATAAATGGTAACACTTTATTTCAATGTGACGTAGTTACAAATGTTACATTAACTTACTATAGCAATAACAGTAAATTATGCATAAGTTTATTAATATTACTCAACACTTATTTGAGTAATTACACTCTGACAAAGTCACCTTAAAATAAAGTAATCAAACAAACTGACCCATTTGTCATTTCTCCCTGCTAGCAATTTTAATGAACTTCTCCTGTTTTAATTGTTTTATGATAACTAAAAAAACACAGTGGATGCTGATTGTTGAATGCATTCTAGTTATGCCATAATTCACAATACACCTGCTCACTGCGCAGCTTCCATGGAGGCCAAGAATGAACTTCGATTTACATGTCAGGGTTAATGTATACTCAATGCCTGCTACCTACTTAAGAAAATATTAGATATAGGCATTATTCCACAATAAACATTTCACACAGAACTCTGCTACATTGTGACGAGGTCACGGGACAGTGCTGCATGTGAGTGGCGTCCATCATATTCCTAAGGCCTCGAAATTATCAACATGATCAAAACTTTGCTGTTAAACCTGTTGCACACAATCTACCACATGCCTTCCTTCGTCTGATTGATAGCCTTTTAATATAACTCTAAAAACGTCCACCTTCAGGTTGTGGTTCACACGTCTTTTTGCTGTGAAATCTTTACTGATTACTAAGTAAATGTAAAACAACTTTGATATCGTTAGTAATATGTAAAGATGAGCACTTCCAGGCATCATTTTTTAGAGTATGATCATCAGGCTTTTGAGGAACGTTTGTTTGTTCGTCTCTCAATCATCATTTTATTGCATTTCTTTAATCATAAAACTTAGCATTGAAATATCAGCAGCTGCAACAAATTGCATATTTTGGGCTTCTGAATAAAATGAAGGTATTTTCCCTCCTTGATTAAGATCTTAATAATCTCACTACAATATATAAGGCATTCTGTATGTGACCCTGGAGCACAAAAGCAGTCTCAGGTCGCTGGGGTATACAGGTGCATCTCAATAAATTAGAATGTCGTGGAAAAGTTCATTTATTTCAGTAATTCAACTCAAATTGTGGAACTCGTGTATTAAATAAATTCAATGCACACAGACTGAAGTAGTTTAAGTCTTTGGTTCTTTTAATTGTGATGATTTTGGCTCACATTTAACAAAAACCCACTGTATGAATCTCAATTTTGAAAAATTGACCCTTATGATTGGTTTTGTGGTCCAGGGTCACATATGAGCCATAAAAGTTTGATGTATCATATATGATACTCAACAAAAAACACATATGCAAACTTTTTTTTTTCCTGTTCCATAAAAAATAGATTATTCTGACTCTTATTTCATATCTCAGGTGTTACAGGCTTAACTTGACAGTCTGATTAAATAATGCATAAGAAAGGGATCTGTGCAGCTCACTGTAATTACTTCTGCTTCATTTATCACACTGCAGTAGAAGGTCAGGTCGAGGTCATTGCATTGTGGGATACGGTGTTATGTGAAGTGTGCTCATTTGTATACTGCATATTTTGGCAAGTATTAGTAGTAGGTCATCGTCTGGGTATGCATACTATAATGTTGCATACTTTGAACAGTATACGGTATACTGCATAACACAAAAAGAGGAAGAGTAGTGGGTTAGTATGCTGTGAATTTGCTTCATTACTCGGTCATTTAAGGAAATATCGTGTCAAATATTTTGTTTCATATGGTTGGAGTATTTACTCTTTCATGTTAGCATATCAGATCACTTCATCAGGCAGGATCTGTGCGCTCTCGGCCATGTGATTTGACTCTGTAAATGTGCCCGACTGCTTTCTGCAGCAATGATTAAGAAGAAAAAGGCACTTAAACAAGGCTGTAATTTGATTCCAAAAAATAAATAATGCAAATGTGATTATTTGCTACTTTAAATGAATTTCATATAGAGCTTAAATTTCTTTAGTTACCAAAAAAATTACAGAGATTAAATTTATTCAGCGCAAGCGCTGTAAAGTTTTCTTTCAGCCTGACAAACAGCGTGAGAAATTTCCAACAAAAACTGATTTTGGAGTTATAAAAGTGATTTTTTTATGATGCATTTGAATCCAAACTATAATCTATTTTATGTCTTGGCTGATTATGATTATTATTTCATATAAAGTTATGAAAAATACATGATAATGCTGTAGCTAGTAGCCAGCATACATAATGTCATCTTGGTTGGGAGAGCAAAAGCTAATTCTAGTTATAAAATAACAATTCTTTGACTGAGTGGAAAAAATAGAATCTTCAATATGAACATAATTGAATCAAAGTGTCTAGATGAGCAGTGTTTTTGTCTGATTAACCCTCTGGTGTTGTTCGGTCATTTTTGACCCCTTTTTTATTTTTGTTACATCAGAATGGTACGAAACTTGTTAAAGGTTTTGGCACTTGCTATGTGATCACACACACACACACAATATTATCCTAAAAAAAAAGTCACACTTGTATCGTTTGCAGTCAAAACTGGCCACACTAGAAATGCATGGGAAGCAAATTTCATCTAGTAGAAACATTGAGATGTGCCCAAGCAAATAATTACAGAAAGCACATTTTTTTGAGATATCAACTTCAAATTTGGAACACAACTTTAGATTTATAGATTTTATTTTCATGTTTTTGAGAACCTATATTTCCTATAACCTATATTATTTATTATTTAAAAATTTACTTTTGTGCATTTTTCATAATAATAAACCTAAACTCATTTTTGACCTGCTATGCGAACAACACCAGAGGATTAATAAAAAGGATTTAAACCATTTCAAATCATTATAATTTCAGTTCCACTTAAAATACTCTATTCCTGCCAGCTGTAAGTATTACAATTGCACTCAACCCTCCTGTATTAAAATATATGTTATGATTCAGTCTTTATGAATCTTTTAACCTCCTGAGACCCTGTGACCTCATATGAGGACATTATATTTTGGTGTATTTCCCTGAGACTATACATGCCACAGTTTGATGTCAGATGATGCCAACCCTGAAACATGGACCTCAGATGATGCCAACCGTGAAACAACATACAGAACTACCACATTTTGCTATAAGTTTTGATTGCGTCATATAATAATTGCTGTTAATAGTGTTCATCGTCTGTTTTATTACGTCTTAAATTGATTTTTCCGTACATTTCTGCCATATGAACATTAATTGACAGTCACCACTGATAAGCTACCACTAAATATTGTAGAAACTTAATTTGCTGTAAAGTTGCTTTGCAATGATTTGTATCGTGAAAAGCGCTATACAAATAAACTTGACTTGACTTGACAACATCCCGATGTCCTCTACCGAGGACATAGCATAACTTATGTATGAGATATCTTTTTTTTTTTTTTTACTTTTTTTTTATGCTCTAAACAATGTAAAGACATGAAAAAAACTATTTTTTTCCTAAAAATCTTTTCTCGGGTCTTAAGAGGTTAATAGTACATTTACTTTTTCCATGTACGTATGTTTTCTGAAATCAAAAGGAACGTGACATGTGAACTGCTAATAGTATGTGAGATGAACGAAAATTTTAAATTGCTACTATAAACTGTTAATGTTATCATTCTGAACAGATGAGTGCAGTCAATCAGATTTACTGTATGTGTTTATTTCTAGCAACAGGAACAGGACCCTACCAACCTGTACATCTCTAACCTGCCCGTGTCCATGGACGAGCAGGAGCTGGAGGCCATGCTCAAGTCCTTCGGCCAGGTGATTTCCACACGGATCTTACGGGATGCTAACGGAACCAGCAGGGGCGTGGGCTTTGCAAGGTACTTTATTAATCACTCAAGCTGCAATGAATCCTCCAGTCCAGATGGGGGATCAGTTACTTACTATATACCAATTTAATAATATTTTAAAGGGTTAGTTCACCCAAAATTGAAAATTCTGTCATTAATTACTCATCCTCGTGTTGTTCCAAACACGTAAGACCTTCGTTCATCTTCGGAACACAATTTAAGATATTTTTGATGAAATCTGAGGGCTCTCTGACCCTCCTATAGACAGCAAGGTAACTACCACGTTCAAAGTCCAGAAAAGTACCAAGATGATCGACAAAGTAGTCCGTCCGTTTTTGCGCAAAGAAAACAAAAATAAAGACTTTATTCAACATTTTCGTCTCTACTGCACGTCACTTGTGGACGCGCGTTCACGACAGTACCATGACGCGAGCGTGTGGCAGCTCCGACGCTGACCCAGATCCGGCGTGATGACATCATTACACCCGATCTGGGTCAGCGCCGCCACACGCTCGAGACGAAAATGTGGAATATAGTCGTTATTTTTGTTTTCTTTGCACAAAAACGGACGGACTACTTTGTCGATCATCTTGGTAGTTACCTTGCTGTCTATAGGAGGGTCAGAGAGCCCTCAGATTTCATCAAAAATATCTTAAATTGTGTTCCGAAGATGAACGAAGGTCTTACGTGTTTGGAACAACACGAGCGTGGGTAATTAATGACAGAATTTTCATTTTTGGGTGAACTAACCCTTTAAATTTATCTGTGTTATTATATGCACATTTAGGTTTAGTATGCTAATTATAAAGGTGCTGACATTTGTATTGTACTTACATTCTATATACTGTACATAAAATAAAACAAACAAAAAAACATCATTGAATGAAATGGCAACATGTAGGAGCTTTGATGTATAAAATTGGGTGTGGAAGAATTTGAATTTATTTTATTTTTTTGATTTGGTATTTTGACCTGACATTTTTTAATGTTTTTTATTATTATCAATATTTCAGTTAGGGTATTTTGTCTTTACCATCACTTATATATGAAATATATACGGTCATAAATAATAATAATAATACAACATTTCCCACTTTGAATTGCTTATTCATGTATTTGAATAAAAGGATGGAATCCACAGAGAAATGTGAAGCCATCATTCAGCATTTTAATGGAAAATATATCAAAACCCCACCAGGAGTGCCAGGTAGATGATAAATAATTTATTTTATATAAATTCCAATGAAAGAATTCATTACTGATTATGGATCAATAACATATATTTTTAAAAATAATTTCCTACTGGCTGCTTCACCTGTAGTTCCCACAGAACCGTTGCTATGTAAGTTTGCTGACGGAGGACTAAAGAAGCGGCAGAACCAGGCAAGGTACCTACAGAACGGTCGAGCCTGGCCTAGAGATGGTGAAACGGTATGAGAGCTTTCATTGTGGACACTGACTCTGTTTACACAGACCTTGTACATTTAATATAAAGTTAATCATTTTCCTTTCCCCGTTCAGGTAGGAATGACGCTCCCATACGATCCAGCAGCCTTACAGAACGGGTGAGCACAGAGAAACATCCTCACACACGCAGAGCCTGGTTTCTAAGTGTCTAAGAAAGAACTTGCTTTAGATCAGTATTTAAAGGTATATTCTTGTTCATTTTGTTACCATAAACCTCAAGCACAGTTGAGCTTCCTTTTACCATATTTGATGTGCTTAATATATGTGCACTGATCAAAGTCTATGTGCAATTAAAAGTCTAAATGAAATCTGTTCATCATATAAAGCAACCGGGTCTCCTCAGAAGACTTGGATTAAACCGATTAAGACTTGGATTCATATGGATTACTTTTATGATCTCTTTATGAAGGTTTTGAAGCATCAATGCAAGATTTGGTTGGATGGATTTTGAATGAATGCACAGAAATCTCTCAGGCTTCAGGATCCAAACTTGGAATTTGATACACGAACGAAAATATTTTTAATATATTTTCATGTGTGTATCAAATTCCAAGTTTGGATCGACATGAGCGTGAATCAATGATGACGGAATTTAAATTTTTTGGGGTGAACTGTCCCTTTAAGACTTTAATTTCACAAAAAAAAAAATAGTGTTCTTCAAAATAACTCTCAATGGCATTTTAAATGAACATCTAATGTCACAAAGTGTGCTAATGTACTGTTTTTGCTTATTATTTTCAGGTTTTATTCTCCTCCGTACAGCATCGCTCCAAACAGAATGATCGCTCAGACCTCTCTGTCTCCATACATGCCCTCACAAGTACCGTCTTACCAGGTCAGCATCATTAAGATAATGATATCAATTGTATGCATGTCATAATTGTATGTTCTATATACACACAGTGATACAGCACTGCTTTCCCACAATATTGTTGCGCAATGTTATTGAAAATATTTCTTAAAACATTAATAAGGTCAGATCTAAATGATAGTTGTCTTCTGGGACTCCTTGACTACATCTGGTTCAAATACATCATGTTTCATTGTCAAATTTCAACTATTGGAGGCAAATTTGCAGCAATGACTTTAGTTTAGTCAATACTTTACTACAGCAAAATAGTATCATTTATTCACTCTTTTACTCATCGGTTTTACAATTCCAAGTCTTTAAACAGACGTTCTTGTTTGTCATTTCTAATCACCCGTTTCTGTGTGGTCTTAGCGAACTTTAGGTCAATCCAGATTACGTTTCATTTTTGTTGCGATAGTGAGCTCAAGCTGAGTGTGTGCCGAAGCCGGCAGCAGTCGATGGAAACAGAGAGTGACTCACAGCGTGTGTTCAGGGAGAATATTAGACCGCAGTGGCTTGTGGGAACTCTGACACCTTATTGAGTGCTGATGGATGAGCAGGCAAAAGCAAATAATGTTCGCTGAGATCCTGTAGGTCTGGCACGCGTGCTCAAAAGCCACTGAACGGCCCATTAGAGCCGGATTACTGCGTAATGTCTGCTAGCGCCTAACATTTGTCTTATCTGAAGAGTTATTTTAATGGACTGAAGACTGTTGAGCACATTAAATACTTAAAGGAGTAGCTCACCCGAAAATGAAAATCATCATCATTTATTGCATTTTTTGGAAATGTGCTGAGGCATGGTGATTTTTATAAAAGCTTGGGGTTGGTGAGATTTTGTAAAGTTTTTAAAGAAGTCAAAGTCACAGTTATTTGATCAAAATACAGTAAAAACAATGTTTCTTTTTGAATATATTTTAAATGTAATTTATTCCTGTGATGGCAAAACTGTTCAGTGTCACATGATCCTTCAGAAATCACTCTAAAATGCCGATTTGCTGAGAAAGAAACATTTCTGATTATTATCAATGTTGAAAACAGTTTTTATGGAAAAAGGTTTTTTTTGTTGTTGTTTTTGTTTCAGGATTCTTTGATGAATAGGGTTCAAAAGAACAGCATTTGGTAACACTTTATTTTAAGGTGTCCGTTACATGTATATGTACTTACTATTATAATAACAATTAATTATGCATAATTACATGCAAGTAACCCTAAGCCAAACCCAAATCCTAACCATATAATAAGTACATGTAGTTAATTAATATTTCTCGGTACTTATATGTATAATTACACTGTAACAAGGACACCTTAAAATAAAGTGTATTTAAGTGCATTTATTTGAAACAGAAGTCCTTTGCAACATTATAGATATTTGTACTGTCACTTTTGATCAATTGAATGCATCCTACATGAATAAAAGTATTAAATTTCTTTCAAAATATATCTTACAGACCCCTTTTTTTTTAATGTAGTGTATATATCACATTACATTCCTACTCCAATTCGGCTGCAACAGTGGCTGTAATAAAAGTTGTTTCCATGACAGATTTATTCAAACATACATTAAATAATGAAGACAACAGGTTAAGTAAAAATAACATGTAATGTAGTGCATATATTTAGCCAAATGCTCCTCTCAAGAGTTATTTTTCTGACTAATGGGTTTATGGACATTGAATGGCTTTTCTGAGGTAAATGTAACATTATGTGACGTTGTTTAGAAGCTGATTTATTGATGTCTTTAAATAATTTTCTGCGGATGAAAAACTGATTACACAAGATACAATACACTTCAGGAAGTTGACAATGTTTTGTCTATTTCAGAAAATAGACTAAAGGATTGATCTTGAGATTTAATAATCCATATGAGTATCGATTAAAAATGATAAATCAGTTTTTTTTTCATCCAACCAAAAAAAAAAAAAAAAAAAACACCAATTAAAAGTCACTGTTTCGGGCGATGATTTCAACCCTCCAAAACTATTTCTATTCAGAAAATATCTGGTTGCCAAAACTTGAGTGCATTACTTGGAGAAATGATTCATGCGTAGTGTTTTTGTCTGTGTCCACAGGTGCACAGCCCGTCCTGGATGCATCATCAGTCGTACCTCATGCAGCCCACCGTGAGTGTTTGTAGGGTTTGTTGTCAAACTGTACCTTTACTGTACTTCACATGAAAGTGTCCATGCATCTGGTGTTTTTTTTTATCTTCCCTTTAATAATAAAAGAAGCACAGTGTTGACTCAGACACCCATGAGGTTTGGTTAACGAGAAATCACCCTTGGTTTCTGAGCATCTGTCTCTCCGCAGGGGGCCGTTCTGACTCCAGCTATGGATCACCCGATGTCCATTCAGCCCACGTCTATGATCGGACCCCTGACCCAGCAGCTCAGTCACCTGTCGCTGGGCAGCGCTGGCACGGTTGGTGGCCTATTACCATGACTTTTACCCTTAATAGTTCCTCAGTGAGAGTTTGTCTTCTTAGTGGAATCTAATTTCCATCAAAATGTAAAGGAAAGTTTTTGTTTAACCGTTTGTTGTATTCATTTTGCCCGCAGTATATACCCAACGCAGCTATGCAAGGAACATATATCCCTCAGTACACCCCGGTGCCTCCCTCTAGTGTTACATTAGAGGTTTGTCTGCACACGCCGCTTTGAATGCTGAACAGGTTCACCGGTAAGATTTCGATTCATTCTCGTTCTTTGTCATGTAGGAAAGCAGTGGACAGCAGCAGCAGCAGGTTTCCATGGAGACGCCTTTAGAACACACTAATTATTCCTATCAACACAGCAAATGAAGCTACGGTAAGACAACAGGTCAAATGGCAGGTTTGGCACTGTGCATTTACCTTTCAAATGCAGCCAGCTTGCATGTAATAAACTATCAATTAGCATATTATTCAATTAATCAATTAGTGTATTCGAAGATAATGACTGCTCCATTCCTTTAACAGAAACGCTCGATTACTTTGCTTGCATCAAACAATTTGACCACTGAGACTCACTTCTGCCTTTATTCATGTTTATATATAATTTTTAGGCCATTTTCATTGCTAAACATGAACTAAATTTTAAATGTATTTGTAGTTTTATCTCTCTCTCTCTCTCTCTCTCTCTCTTTCTCTCTCTCTCTCTCGCTCTCTCTCTCTCTCTCTGTCCTGGACCCACCACAGGTCCTCTGGAGGTGCTACACAGTGCTGTGGACAATGGGAGTCTCCGAGAGTGAGATTTGCAGATTACCACAGACAAAGAACTCCAGAGGGGATCCGGATCACAAAATGAGCGTGTATCTTTTTTAGGACAGAGACAAAAAGGACATCAGTCATGTTTTGTTTAACTCCCCTCTCTTAAGGAGTCACTTAGCCAACAGTGGGAGACTGTGCAAAAGAGCTATCAATCTTTCATCTATTTTGATAACAAAACAGAAAAAAAGTGTTAAAGAAAAATCATGATTTAGAAAAGGGTAAGGAAAACACAATGTGTTATTTTATGCACGTAATGGCAAATTCTTATTTTTAAGAACTACCCTGATGAAAAACCAGCATATGCTGTTTTTTTCATCAGGGTAGTTCTTTATTATGGGTTAGGTATGGTTTGAAGCATGACAGCTGGTTTGAGCTGGTTTAAGATGGTCCTGAGCTGGTTGTAAGATGGCTAGCAACTAGCTCCTGCTCATAACCAGCTCAGAACCAGCTTAAACCAGCTGTCATGTTTCAAACCATACCTAACCAGCATATGCTGTTTTTTTCATCAGGGTAGTTCTTTATTATGGGAGGATCAAAAAAGAGAAAGTTAAAAATGTCTCTTATTGTTTGTAAAATATGCAACTTTTAGATTTGTTATTTTTTCTTCGGTCAGCAGCAGCAGTAAGATATTTTTGTACAGATTAAGATGCAAACAGTGCATTTTGTTTGTCTTATTTTTGAATTTGTTGTTTGATATTTAGGTGTTTTGGTGAAGAAACCATTTAAAGCCACTTCTTTATGCCGCACCATTTTAAGAATCTTCAAAGAAATAGTGATGAAATCACTCTAATTCAATGATCATTTTTCTGAAAGCAACAGACAATCATTAACTTATTATTTATTGCAAAGTTTGGTACAAAGCAAGGCAATATAGCTTTGTCTTTCAAGTTCATATGAATTATTAGATGCAGAAATGGCGATTTTCTGGTTTTGTGCATTTTCTTTTTAATTAGTAATGGAAATGATTCAGAATTGTTGTAAAAAAATAAAAAAAATAAAAATATATAT
>NW_015647962.1:168215-174010 GCF_001515625.1 Sinocyclocheilus rhinocerous
AAAATATATATATATATATATATATATATATATTTGAGGGGCATTTTAAATCTAATGATTACCTGTGAAACAGTTTGTGCCTAACGTTACAGTGTTCAGGATCAATTCATTTTTATTTCAAATTTCAAAAGTATAAATCATTTTAGACATTTTAGAAATTATTTAAAAATTCTCTTGATACTGTAAAATTAGAGATAGGGCTGATTTAGTATTTTATTCGGTGTATATACAGTAATGATACCAAATATTTCAGGTTTCTGAAAGCTGGTTTTTGTGTTTAAATGTGCATTATAATGCACATAGTGTTTCATACATATATGGCCTACAGTACAGGAGTCTACAGGAAGTGACTTTAAGTGGTTTGTTAGTATCAAAAATAGTTCATAAAAGTGATGATAACACGTGACTTGATGACGCTGTTCAATACCACACTGCTATAAGTCAGCATATTTTTATTTGTGCTGTAGTACAGCAGATATGTGTCAGTCTGGTTGGAAGAACTGTCGTTTTGGTAGACTTGAAAGAAAGATTCACCTTATGAATCCATCAAACACATGCAGTAGGAGAAAATAATCATGAAAAGAGAAGACAATCAAGGCATTTGGTTTTTAGCTGGCCTTTATGTTATGCAGGATTTTATTTTTATTTTTTGGTCAAAAGTCATACTTAAAGGAACATAGTGATTCAGAATAAGACAAAAACACATTTTGGAAGATGGATTCATGATGTTCTCGCTCATTGTATCAATTTTGTAGATTTTGAACAAAAAAGTAACACAGTGTACCTTTACTTTTTGTCTTTCTTAACTTTCTACAGTGGTTTATTTTTACTACCATATTTACTTTTTTCATTTTTTTTTAAAAAGAATAGTTCACCCAAAAACAAGAATTTGCTGAAAATGTACTCCCCTCATGTCATCCAAGATGTGTTTTGAGAAATTTAGCGTTACATGCAGTGAATGGGTGCCGTCAGAATGAGAGTCCAAACAGCTGATAAAAACATCACAATAATCCACACCACTCCAGTCCATCAGTTAACATCTGGAGAAGACAAAAGCTGCGTGTTTGTAAGAAACTAATCCATCAAGATAACTACAAACCCTTGCTTCTGGCTAAAATACGAGTCCACAATCCATAATATTGCTTTCTCCAGTTAAAGTCAGGACAGAAGTCTGCACAGATCAAGCACCGCTCACAAGCGGAAACAGTCCAAAACAGCTCTAAACAAATCTGTGGGTGGATTTTAATGTGAAAGAAAAACAGGGGATGGACTTACTTGTGGATTATTGTGGTGTTTTTATCAGCTGTTTGGACTCTCATTCTGATGGCACCCATTCACTGCAGAGCATCCATTGCTGAGCTGTCCACATTTCTCCAAATCTGTTCCCATGAAGAAACTCATCTACACCTTATCTAGCCTGAGGGTGAGTACATGTATTATGTTTTTAGGATGTTTAGATATTGTAAAACAAGACCAAAATAGCGATTGGTACACTGATGTTTAGCAGTGTGTTACGGCGATGTGGCATCATCAGGTTGTGTGTTATCATGGCTTCGGTTCTGTACAGTGCAGAGATTTGTAGAAATATCTTCAAAATGGTGCTGGGTTATACATGAGACATGTATAGCAGGAAAAACGATTAAATGGAACAGACGGTTAGGATGGAGAAGGACAGAAGCAGTTCTTCAGCAAGCGCAGTCGCTTTCTTCCTAATGCTGCTGTTTTTTTAATGATTTGTTTTCACTGATGTGTTTGAGTTTATCTTCCAAGTGAGATTAGCTGTAGTTTTTGGGCAATGCTTTACTTTCTGAAAACTTTTTTTAGATGATGAATTAATTTGGTTGTGCGTGTTGGTTTCTGTTTCTTTTTAAATCCCGGATTCATAGGATTTTTTTTTGTGTTTGTGTGCAAAGGAAAGACATTTTCTTGAGTTACGTACATGTTCTTATGTCTTTCACTGTGCTGTTTGTTGTTTTACTTGAAATGTACTGTCCTGGTCAATCATGATGCACTTCTACAAGAGTTTGAATATCCTAAATGAAACTTTTTGATATCATTGATAATCAGTGTTTAATCACTCACCAGTTTTTGTACACTAAAACATACCAATATATGGTATAAATGTCTTTAGAAAGACTCGCTCTTCTATAGGATAGAAACACAAGGGCTTATGTAACACTGAAGACACATGATGCTGTTGTTATTTCATTCATTTGAGGGCTTCCCCTTAGTGCATTTGACATTTTATGAATTTAAAGCCATGACCTTGATAGGAAAACTATCAAATGGTTTCATTAAGAGACTTGGAATGGCAGGATCTCCATCCATAAAAATACATGCTAGCTACTATAGCTACTACCTTCCCTGTTGAAAAAAACAGCATATGCTGGTTAGGTATGTTTTGACGCTGGGATGCTGGTTTAAGCTGGTCCTTTGCTGGTGCTTGCTGGTCCTTTCCTGGTTTAAGCTGGTCCTTTGCTAGTTTATGCTGGTCCTTTTGCTGGTTTATGCTGGTCATGTGCTGGCAAAGGACCAGCAAAAGGACCAGAATAAACCAGCAAAGGACCAGCTTAAGCCAGCAAAGGACCAGCATAAACCAGCAAAGGACCAGCTTCTTGGAACGTTTGACATTACATTCAAATAAATTGTGTTATTGAAACTGATTAATACCTCTTTTACAGTTTACCATCACTCAGGCTGAAATTCAAACTATTGGCAGTCATTGAAATCTTTGTGATGCTCTTGTCTTCAGATTCCCAAAGAGTCAGTTCATTCCTGCTACCAAAGATATCAACGCCACCAAGATACAACATGCATATACAGTATGAAAACAACTACAATTGTTTCTTACTAATATATTAAATCCATGTGAGTGATTAAGGAGCTGAGATAGTTGGCTACTGCAAAGAAAACCTTTTTCCTGATTTTATCACCTTTTTTTTCCCATTACTTTGGCTTCTCATCCCTTGCCCACTTTTTCAATGTGATTTAGTGTTGATGTTTTAAGTTCTGACAGCGCTATGTCAAATCTTCTGTAGGCTACTAAAGATATTTCTGAAATGATACCATGCAGTTCACATCATGAAGGAAAATGGGATTTATTTTGGTTATCGAACTTATAAATCACATCACCATTATTAAACAAAACATTAAACATGGTTTTGAAACTATGAAATGATGATATGTTGATTTGAATTCAGATTTATTACATCTATCTAAACTATTATAAATGATCTATTATTAATAAGTAAATTAGTAGCTGCTAATTTTTTGACCAGCTCATTTCATAGTTTCAAAATGGATTGCTGCTAACATCGGGTGTTCACGCTGTTCACCAGATAAAGCCATAAACAACAGAACCATTAAAAGTTATCGTAGTGAAGCTGTAATTCAAACCTGCAGAGTTCAGAGTTTGTTCAATGTGCCTCAAGAAATTACATTTGTTTAGTTGTATTGGGTCGGTAGACAGTATCTAGATCTCTAGAAATGGGTGGTTGTACAGAAGTCAGTACTGTATGTTTGTGATGCAGATGGCTTGTCTCTTGAACAGCTTTTTATAAACATTCTTTATTTATACAATAACACATTTTGTACAGGTAGCTGAAGAAACAGTTTGGTGGTTTGTTTGCATGTTAACCAGAGCTTTTAGCCAGTAATTTGTCTTCCTGTGCCACGATTTCTGATTTTCTGTTACTTTTTTTTTTTTTTTCTTACAAAAAATTTTCTTCTGTTTTTGTTTGTGCCTTTTTTTTTTAACGGATCTCTCAAATTCCCTTTTTTAATAAAATCTTGTTTGTATTTCGTTGGTATGTTTACTTTTTCAGTTATTCAGAGCATTTTCACCATAGAACATTAAAACATCAACAGCAGTTTGAAAAAGCCAACTTACTGATATTGTATTTAAACATATTCTTCTTCTTCTTCTGACCAAAAATTTGAACAGTATCTCCTCCTAGAGCTTTAAAGATATAACTACCAAACTTGGGTCAGACCTTCATACTGTTCTGACTCGGGTTGCTATATCTTTTCTAACTGATCCAACTTACAGTTTTCCTAAAAATGACAATCAAACCTTGGAAAAATCCCATAGACTTTCATTGAACAGTCTTGGCTGATCTGAACATTCCATCAAACTCCAACTGTCAAAATTCAAATTTAAACACAGTCTCAATTAAACTGCCATTCTATGTACTATTTCTAAGCCATTTAAATTCATTCAAACCAATTTAATCTATCTATCTATCTAATCTGACCATTTCTATCTATCATCTATCTATCTATCTATCTATCCTGACCATTTCTATCTATAACTGTAATATAACAACTATTATATCTATAACTACCCAGAGCACCTTAGCAACCACATCGCTAGCTTTTAAAACTACTAAACTAAAACTTAAACTATTGAAAACCTTCAAACTTCAAGCTTTTAAAACTACTTCAAACTTTCTGGCTAGGCTTTTTCAAGCCAACTTAAAGTTTGTCTACAAACTTTACTCATCTAGTTATTATTATTATTCAGATTTATTATGATAAATTGTGAGGACTCAGTCTTATTTTCATTCAACTTTATAATTATACTTCATTTGCCACTTACTAAATTCTACCACATACAGACACAATTCATTAATTTATTCATCAATTTAGTTGGTTCAAATAATTGTGTCTTCCGGATGCAAATCCTTGCTATATACCTACTGTTAATGTTATACTGTAAATAGTGGTAACCTGCAGTTAGCTTAGCTTAGCTTAGACTGATTCAGTGTGATATTAAATACTTTTTTTCCAACTTGGATAAAACCAGTTACTTTAAATGTTACCATTTTTAGGATACCATTTTTTTCAGTGCACTGTACTGCAAATTTACATTAGTACTATTTACCATATTTACCAAGAAAGTCAACAAATTCAAGTATGGGAAATTATTTTATGTTCAAATTAAAACTTCCTAATAAAAAACACAACAGTTCTAGTCCTTGAATCTGATTGGCTGAGGTCTTCCATGAGTACTGTTGGGTATTTTACCAGTATCAGCACTGGGACTGTTCACCGTTTATGGGACTGTTCACCACGCCGACCGGCTTAACAATAGTGGGCTATGACTATGTGAGCCTGGGCTACCACGCCGACTGGCTTAACTCTAATTAGACGTGCACTATGTGTAATGTTTAATTAACAAAATGGATATGTTGCAATCCAATAGATAAGACCCCAGCACCCACCTGAGCATATATCATAATTTAGTCATTTGATAATTGCTGTTACTTCTCCACTTCATCAGTCCCAGTGGCAGCATAACAGCTTGTTAATTCATGTCGGTGCAATGATGAGACAGAAAAAAGTTAGCCGATGTATGCCATTTTACTCTCTCGTGCAGATAAAAGTTTTCAAAGTTACAGTGCACAAAAACCACTGGGTGGACTGACCTGAATTAACTGAAATAAAAGCAGAATATAAATGTTCTTTCTCCGTTCTCTGAATTACTCAGCACAGCGAGAGCACACGTCACACGAGAACATTTCTCCGAACTACACTACCCATAATGCATTTCGCTCGGAACTAACCCTTACAGCCGTAGATAGTGATCTTCAGCGTCTCAGCGATAGTGATCAATGACACGGTCATTGATATGACTGCGATAAGCGCGTGCTTCTGACGCTGTGTACAGCTGAAATCAACCACACACTCATCACAATGAAAACATCGACCTTAGAAATAATGAACGTGAACACTGGGATAATCGCCAATGTATATGGCGAACCCTCGTTGAAATGCATACACAAGAATGCTTATTT
>NW_015647962.1:174258-191472 GCF_001515625.1 Sinocyclocheilus rhinocerous
CTGAAATAAAAGCAGAATATAAATGTTCTTTCTCCGTTCTCTGAATTACTCAGCACAGCGAGAGCACACGTCACACGAGAACATTTCTCCGAACTACACTACCCATAATGCATTTCGCTCGGAACTAACCTTTACAGCCGTAGATAGTGATCTTCAGCGTCTCCCGCAACACGGTCATTGATATGACTGCGATAAGCGCGTGCTTCTGACGCTGTGTACAGCTGAAATCAACCACACACTCATCACAATGAAAACATCGACCTTAGAAATAATGAACGTGAACACTGGGATAATCACCAATGTATATGGCGAACCCTCGTTGAAATGCATACACAAGAATGCTTATTTAATTTAACCGGTTTCATTTCCGTTACTATCGGCGTGTCCTCAGAGCGATTACATATGCTCCAAACTGCGTTTTGTTCCAGCTGTATAAACACAGATGCTAAATGCTGCTGCTAATATGCTTAATATTCGCTCCGGCATACAATGCAAACTGCTAACATGACACTTAGTTTAAACTTGATTATGGTTGCTCATTTTTTAATT
Source organism: Sinocyclocheilus rhinocerous (assembly GCF_001515625.1). Taxonomy (NCBI): domain Eukaryota; kingdom Metazoa; phylum Chordata; class Actinopteri; order Cypriniformes; family Cyprinidae; genus Sinocyclocheilus; species Sinocyclocheilus rhinocerous. Next base: position 174,808 of record NW_015647962.1, read on the forward strand.
CAACTAGGCAAACCACACAATACACACAGTGATATGGATTAGAAGAGCATTCACTTATCTTAGACGTTGATTTAGCTGTTCTGAAGCAAGCTGCAACTGCTACTGCAAGCACTAGTCATATATTTGAATGTTGAGCAGCGAGCTCATTGGCTACCGATACAGGAGAGAACCAATCAGCTGTGCCATGTGATAATGATGTCATTAGGTCAGATTGAGTTAGACCTATCGGACTGCGCCATCTAGAGTTTCATGCCAGAACTCTGTATTTGTTTTGATCAAATCTGAGGTTTATTTATAAACAGCACCTATTTTTTCCCTTTATTTATATAGTGCTTTATACAATTCAGATTGTGTCAAAGCAGCTTTACAGTGTTAAACAGAAGAAGAAAAAAACGTACTGATAATGCAAGAGGACAATAGAAAACAGTTAGTTCATTGATGATTCAGTGATGTCATCATCCAGCTCAGTTCAGTTCTCTTCCAATAATGTCTGTGCAGTCAAGTCAACAATGTTGCCAGAAATTGTGTCCCCAACTAAGCAAGCCATAGCCGACAGTGGCAAGGAACCAAAACTCAATCTGTGAGAGAAATGGAGAAAAAAACTTTGGGAGAAACCATGCAGGCTCAGTCGGGGAAGCAGTTCTCCTCTGGCCAGACGAAACTAACATGGCGTGGTTTAATTCCAGGCTGCAACACAGGTCAGATTGAGCAGAGGACTTGTCTGGTTCTCCTGGTCTTGTGCCACTGGCTGACAAGGCCTTCACAAGGGATCTGTCTCTAGGTGACATGGTCTCCACTGACATTCAGGTCTGTAGAGGTCATCTCTAGGTGCTGATCCACCATCTGATCTGAAACAGACTGGATCTATATGGCTTCAGTGACATCGGAATAAGAATGAAAAAGACTAATATTAGCGTAGATGCCATTCTTCTTACGTAACGAGTAACAAGTACATCAGCTGTTATGGGAAGTGTATGTATCCTCAATTAAAGTTTGGATGCGTGTCTCTAGTTCTGAAATCTTCTCTGTCAGCCTAACTATTTCCCTGCATTTATCACATGTGAAGCCCTCGCCGCTGACAGAGAAAGCTAGTATGTAGAGTACATGTGAAAAGAAACGGAACAAGAGAGAGAGAGAGAAAGAAACGGTAGGTGCGAATGACAAGCTAACATGCTAATGAAATGCTAACGCGCTGCACTCACGGTTTAGATTTAAAACGCAAACAATATCAAATTAGAATGTTAGATAATATCAGAAGTATGGTGATAATTAAGTTATATTTTAGCAGTTTAAACAACAGTAAGTTATAGTAAGATAGAGATTCCAATAAAAACAAAGCTACAATCGCAAACCACTCAGCACAGCAGACATGTCCACTATTTAGTGCAACTGATATGTTTGAAGTGTAATTAATTACTTACTTGCTACTGTAATTACTTACTTATCAAACAACATGTATTTCCTTCAGGCACAGAAGAGTACTTCGCTCATGAGTACGATATGAAGGGCAGGTCAAGTCACCTTTATTTATATAGAGCTTTATACAATACAGATTGTGTCAAAGTAGCTTTACAGTGTCAAACAGGAAAATAGTTTGTCAACAATGCAAGAGGACAATAATAAAGTAAATTTTTCAGTTAAAGTCAGTTCACTGATTATTCAGTGGTGTCATCATACAGTTCAGCTCTCTTCCAATAGTGTCTGTAATCAAAGAATCAAACAGGCTATGTGCAATGACATTTTCAGAACCCTTTTTATGTTTATATTTAAGTTATAATTTTGAACAATTAATGTCCATCGCACGAGTCGTTGGTTATGATTACACATTCTTGACAAGAAAACTAATTAGTTGTGATCTGTATACACAGTCACAAGTAACGGAGATGAACCAACGTAAACTTCAAATAATTGTAATGCTAAAATAAGTCCCTAAGGCTTCTTTTTTGATGGTAGAATAAACGATCTGATGTGTGTTAAATGTCTGCAAAAACAGGGTGGTCCAGACCGGCATCACCTGAAGGAGTATGGCACCAGTACCTAAAGCACAAGCGTCCACTTCTAATTTAAATGGACGGGAAAAATTTGGCGCTTTGAGGACAGGTTCGCTGATTAGTAAATTCTTCACACTGTCAAAAGCATGCTGACAAGGCTCAGACCACCCGAAATAAACTGCAGGACTTAACAGCCTGGTAAGAGGATGTACAATGATTAAAACATTTCTGCAAAAATTACGATAATACCCAGCCATGCCTAAAAAGTGGCGTAATTCCCATCGTGTAGTGGGCACAGGAAAATCAGAGATGTCAGATGTGCCTACCAATCAGAGGAATAAATCACCAGATCATCAAGGTAAGCATTGCAGTTGGGCACTCCTGCCAGCACAGTATTGACAAGTTGCTGAAATGTTGTCGGAGCGTTTCGTAACCCGAATGAACCCATTAACTTACATTGCAGGAAATCGTCCAGAGTTACGAAAGCAGAGATTTCAGCAGCGCGAGAGGTAAGGGGAACCTGCCAGTAACCCTTTAGTAAATCCAACTTGGTTACAAAGTTTGCAGAACCCAAATTGTCTATACAGTATTCCATCCTAGGCAGAGAATAACTGTCTGGGACTGAAACAGAATTTACTTTTCGATAATCTCTACAGAATGGAAATGTACCATCTGGTTTAGGGACGAGGAGACACAGAGAACTCCATGGGCTAAAACTGGGTTCAGCAAGACAATTTTCTAGCAAGTACTCTACTTCTGCTTTCATTACTGACCGTTTTGTACTATTTACGCGATGTTAGGCATGTTGTTTAGAGAATCACAAATGATCTTAATGTCATGTTGTAGCATGTTCGTTTGAGTTGGAATATCACCAAACAGCATGGGAAATTCATTAATTATTTTAACAATGTTCTGCCTCTGTGCTTCAGTTAGATTAGTAAGAAAAACTGGCAGGGCCTGTAGTATCTCAGAATTAGAAAGCCTAGGGCTCATCTGAGCAATACGAAGGGAAATACCATCGTCTGCAAGTGACTCACCAGCAGAAGGCGATGATACTTCGCAAATCTCAGCAGAGGTGCTGGAAACAACCGCAGCCAGAGTAGAAACAGAGCCAGCTTTCAGACCAGCCATCTCTACTGCTATCTTCTCAGGTGATTCTCTAGAACAATAGAACTTCAACATGTTAGCATGACAGGTCCGAAATTTCCATTTACGACCAGGAGTATGCACTACATAATCTGTGTCGCTCAGTTTTTTGGATACCACATATGGACCAGCAAAGCGGGCTGACAGAGCAGAACCAGGAACTGGTGAAAGTACAACGACTTCATCTCCAGGTTTAATTACATGAGTGACAGATTTACTATCAAAGCAGTTTTTCATGTTTTTTGTGAGCTTCAGCCAATGACCCTTTCGCGTACATACAGGCAGTATGTAACCGCTCTCTGAATCGACTTAACATAATCTAGTATATTTTCCTTTGGTGACGAATCCACACTCAACATTCCATATGTTAAAATCTTGAGCGGGCCACGCACTGTATGTCCAAACACTAAATCTGACGGACTAAAACCAAGGGACTCTTCACCAGTTTCGCAAATGCCAAATAAAACTAACGGAACCCCTTCATCCCAGTCTTTACTTAAGCTCAGGCAGTATTTGCATAACACTGATTTTAGAGTTTGGTGAAAACGTTCGATTGCTCCTTGACTTTCGGTATGATATGCACTAGAATCTCTGTGTGTTATCCCGAAGGATTTTAACACCTGCCTGAACAGTTTGGAGAGGAAATTCGTTCCTTGATCCATCTGCACAATTTTTGGTAGTCCACATGTGGAAAATAATTTGATTAGTGACTTTATAATAGCAGAAGTAGTATTTTTTCTTAGCGGAATTGCTTCTGGGAATCAAGTTGCAGAGCACATTATTGTTAGCAAAAACCGATTTCCTGATTTTGCAAAGGGCCAACACAGTCCAAAATGACATGCTCGAAAGGCTCACCAATTACAGTCAAATAGGGTCCCTAGTCAGATGCTCAGATATTGAACCAGTTTTACATGTCTAGCAGATATCCAAGAGAGTCCCTATTTAGAGATTCAGATATTAAACTAATTTTGAACATCCACAGACGTCTATAGGGGGTCCTAGTCAGACGTTCAGATATCAAACCTGTTTTGCACATCCAGTAGACTTCCAAAAGTGGGTCTGAACTGACAGATGTTATACAGACATGTTCTGAACGTCTCCCTGACGTCACATGTTTGCTGGGTCATGTTATCATTTCATATTAAATAAGTAAACTGCATTAAATAATTGCAATGAAATCATAATGCCACTGATATGACAAATGAAAATGTTAATGACACGATTTCAGTATTCATAAGGATTCATTTGTAAGTCTGTTCATATGTAAATAATTTGTGTTTTAGGTGTTGTCAATATGTCAGTAATGCACGTTTAGATGCTGTAAATATGTAGGTATTGCATGTTTCTGTATCTATGCAAATGTATGTTTGGTAGAACCACACTTACATAAAATACATACGAATACTCATGAGATCACGTTGTATGAGCGACACGCGCTAGAGCAAACCTCTTCGGATATGTGATGTGCTTTATGTACTGTATGTGTCGATCATTGTTTAGATGTGAATAAAGCCTAAATGACATATGCTCATCATATAAAGTGATTGTATTTCTTCACAAGACTTACATGGATTAAACCATGGCCGCAGGAACATATTTTATCAGGGGTGATGAGAGGTGGGGCTTGATGTTGTGGGGCGGTGAGGGATTTTTAACAACATCCCAATATTAAACTGCCCAAACAACACTCACTTACAGATGAACATACAAATGAATGAGGATAGAGTTATATGTGAACACTCAGATCTTATGATTAAGTAAATGTTAAATGAAATATTTAACCCTATAAAATATTTAACTGCATGAGTCTTTCCTAATGATAAAGTCCTCTATATTCAGCTGATCAACAATGTCTGTGTTAGCATGCATAAGTTGATCTCTTGTGAGACATACTGCTCCTCAACCAGGTTTTGAGACATTTGAGGGTGGAGAAAATTATCTCAGATGAAGCAATAGAAACAGGACGGCATAGGCAGAATTTTAGCAGTTTTTCTGCTTCTACAAATAGAGATCTAGTTTGAGAATGAAGTCTGGAGCGGCCTGCTGCAACATCTTGCACTGTTTCACAGAGAGCAGCCCCTCTGAATCTTTAAATCTCTCCATCAGCAGATTCACTCACTCTGTGGCTCCAAGAGCGGTCGTCTTTTCACCCTGCAGGCTCTTTGCCACTGCCTCACATGACTCAAATAGTGCTTGACAGCAAATGGCACTTTTCCACTGCATGGTACGGCTCGGTTTGCGTTTCCACTGCAGTTTAGTACCACTTTAGTGTGGGCGGGATTATAGACATGTCGTTAAAACTTTTTCATTCCGCGTCATCCCGTCAAGCTGTCGCTGGATCCGTTCCTTGGCTATCAACGAGAGGAACGTCTGTACTTCCTGAACAGACCACGAAGCAGACATTATTTTCTTGTTTAAAAAAAGATGCTCTTGTTCGAAACTGTTGCGTTCATTCAAAAAAGTTGCGTTCGATCTTCGCTGGCTGTGCTGATTTAATCTAGCTGTCTACTGTCTCGTGTCGCAAGTTCAATGACACAGATAGTGACGATTCTCTCCGGCCAATCAGTGATCAGCAGGGTTTACACGTCACATTTTGGTAACGGTACGGCTCGCTTGGAACCTCAGCCGAGGTGGTACTGAAAAAAGTACCAGGTACCAGGTACTGTACCCAGTGGAAAACCCCCCAAAAGCAAGCCGCGCCGTGCCGTACTATGCAGTGGAAAAGCGCCAAAAGAAGACTGAAGAGGGCTTTGCCTTTTAGTGCTTGCTCTTAAAGTCCATGTATTTTGGCTCTTGTATCTCCTCTTACTCGTTTGTCCTCCTTCAAAGTTTCGAGTGTAGTATCACTGAGTATGAGAAACAACAGCGCTGAATCGCTTTAGTTTGCACACACCATCTCTTTGGGCCTAAGCCCACATGCAGTGGAAAAGCGCCAAAAGAAGACTGAAGAGGGCTTTGCCTTTTAGTGCTTGCTCTTAAATTCCATGTATTTTGGCTCTTGTATCTCCTCTTCTCGTTTGTCCTCCTTCAAAGTTTCGAGTGTAGTATCACTGAGTATGAGAAACAACAGCGCTGAATCGCTTTAGTTTGCACACACCATCTCTTTGGGCCTAAGCCCAAAAGGTTGACAGTGATGTCTTCACAGCCAAACAATGATTCAAAGAGCTGCGTTTTGCTGATTCTTTAATAAGAACAGCAACACCCTGGACAAAATGTAACCCTTCTGCTATAAGACTTACTTCACGCGCAACTTCCTGAATTACAAGATCAAGAGAATGATTGCTACAATGCACGGTAACACTTTATTTCGATAGTCCACTTTAGACATTCTATTAACAGTAAGTAACTTTGCAACTACATGTCAACTAGCAGTTAGTAGAGTATTAGTAGACTGTCTGCTTAATATCTTCTAACACTTTCTTTGTCAACTTATTCTACTAACCCTAAACCTACCCTAACAGTCTACTCTGAGAGTTAGTAGACATGTAGTTGCAAATTAATGAGAATTAGTTGACATGTAGTTACAAAGTTACTTATAGTTAGTAGAATGTCTAAAGTGGACTATCGAAATAAAGTGTAACCCAATGCACATACAGTGTCAGTGAGTGTGGGCTTACTTCTCTCAGCCGTGCCTGAACACCAGACAAGCGGACATGTTACTACCACCATCCACCAGTCTCATAAAAAGGACTTTCACACACATGAACAGTGTTTCCACAGTAGTGTCAGCACAGTTATAAAATCCAAAAAAAAATCACAATGTGACTCAAGATTACTGTCAACATACTGAACACTGCAAGAAAACTGCAGTGCTGTTGTACAATCTGCTGTCAGTCCGCAGAAATCACAGTCTTAGGCACAAGATCATTTTTGTCTGAACAGCATGCACAAACTGGGCTGTGTCGCTCATTGTAGATTGTAGATTCCGTTCCATCATCAACTCATACAGCACACCATCCCAAGTGGTGTCACCTCTAAAAGACAGAACCCTTTTCCCTAAGAATGCAATAGAATGTAACAAAATCTCTAGGATGTTTCTCGCTGTTTTCTGCTTTTTAGCTGCAATGACAGATAAAATTGTGCTTATTGGTGTTTGCTTTCATCCAGCAAGTACTCTGACAACGTCTTTGTGAATTGGCGATTTTTCATAAAGTAAATTTTGCTGTGGGTTTGCGCCAGTTGGAAAATCCTCTTTCCACAAAAAAGCCAATCTGTCTGCCCTTGCTTGGATTTGATTGGCAGCTTGGCAGCAAGCGAAGCAGAACATGCAGTCCATCTTCACATCATAGTGTAGCCACCCCCACTTGTCAAACCACTGTGATTGAAAAGAACTACCCCTCCTGATTTTGTTGCGGTGATATTGAGATTAGCAGAAGGCCCAGGCTCAGGTGTTGGGATAGTCCTGCTGCTGTTAGCGTTAACATGGATATCCCGCTCATTTGCTGATCCGTGCTGCTGGGAGTGAGACCATCATCAACAGTCCTTCTGTTATCAGACTCAGATTCATTTTAGATTTGTTGTTTTTTTTGTTGTTGTTGTTTTTTTAGAATCTGGTGGATTTTTAAAGAAATCTGATATTCATTTTTGACTCGCCATAGAGGAAATACTCGCTTGTTTTCTCATTTGAATATTCTAATTTTAGAGTAGTCACATCACTCATGCCAGAACGACTTTTGAAATATATTTATTACTCAAAGTTATAAAGCACATTTGACAGCATATAAAAACGAAATAAAGTAAAATAAAGACCCGCGGCTGGCAGATCAACGTGCTACTTCTTTTTATCTCCAGCATGGTAGGACAGGGGTGCCGCTAGCAATTTTGGGCCCTATGAAAGAAAATGAGGTTGGGTCCCCTACCGCACCAAACATACAAGCCAACCTAGTTATCCAAAATCTTTGTCTGCAATTTAATAATACTGACCTACTACTTTTGCTATTGCTTTTCACCACTAGGTATCAGTATTTAGTCAGAAACCTACCCGTAGCCGCGGGAGCATATAGGTTCCGTTTGTTCGAGATGCGTCTGCGCTGCGCAGACCGATCGGTGTATGACATCAAAATACCGTGAGAGTGATTGGAGAGCAGACGACTCTTTAAAGGGGTCATATGATGCTTTTTTAAAAATCACTATTTTACATCATATGACCCCTTTAAGCTTTTGAATCGCTCTCGTGGTACTTCGATGTCATACGCCGAACGGTCTGCGTAGCGCCGATGCATCTCGGCTGGGGGGCGGGGCCGCAGTAGGGGATTTTAAACAAAATCCTAATATTAAACAGCCCAAACATGTATAGATGAACATACAAATTATTAAAGACAGAAATAAATATGAGAACGAATATATATTTGTGCTTTTGTGATTTTAGCTCAAAAATATTTTTTTACATTTAATATTTGTATTATTTTAAGAGGATTTTACTAAATATGAACCTCTAAATTGTGCACCATTTATCATCTGCAATATCATGGTGTAACCTCTAGATGGCTGTAGAGCCCTATATATAAATAAATATGTAACCAGGTTGAAAAGTTGTTGTGTCACACATAAGACTGTTTTTTTCACACCCTGGTTTGAATGTACTGCACATAGAGTGTGTTTCATGTCTTTCTCACCTGTTGCCATAATGTTATGCTGGTTCTTTATGAAGCACGGCTGCATGAGTGTCGTGAAGTGCCGCGAGAGCTGCAGATGAGCAGCGAGAGTTATCAGTGCGGGGTGAATGTTCCACGTGAAGTGGAGGATCGAGGTCATTAAAATCCATTAAATCACAAAATATAGAGAAATATGCACATACAGTGAGTTATAAACTCGTTCTCGGTGGTATGGTGACTCGGATGGCTGTGTAATTTTGCATATCAACAGCATTGCTGACGAACATGTCCGTGTGGGGAAGCTAACCGTTTCTCACCAAAGTGTAAGTGTTGATGATGTAATTTGTATCAGTGTACTGTTAAAAAAACTTAATTTATGCATAATTTAATGCAAACCAGTGTTATTGAAACAGTTATTTTGTTTAGAGGTGAGAAAAGTGCTCCACAGACCCTTTGTGTTTCCGGTGCGAGTGTAAAGCATTCAAGTGAGTGTTGTTCACTTTTATTGATTGTAAAAGTGTTTATCAGTGTTTCATTGGAACGAGTGTAGTGGTATTATTGTTCTAACATCATGTGTTCCAAATGTTAAGGAAAAGTTTTGTGTTTTGTCCCTTTATCATCTGCAGAGGGAAATCGAGTCAGCATAGGCCGTGCTAGAGTGGTGATGAGCTGTAAGTTTTAATCATCAAATTCATTTTTGAAGTCCTATGAGTACTCATTTACTAATGTAAGGTTGACTGAGTGTTAAATTGTGCAATAGTGTTTGTAATGTATTAAGGATACCCAAAAATGCAACTTCTAATTTCCTTTCCATGTTCTTTTCGTGTAATTTGAGTAGCCTTATTTGGTTTGACAACTTTGATTTGTTGACGGCTGTTACACCTATGTGTCTATTTGTTTTCCAGCATGAAAGGCTACTACCGTTGTCTATGTTAGCTGGTTATTGTGAATGTGGGGAAAAAGAGGCACACTCATTTTGTTGTGAAGATCAAACTTTATTGTTCTCAATGGCTGTATGTGGGGTTTCCATTGCTAATTTTGGGACATTTTTGACAGTCAGGTAGACTAGGAGGAAAAAAGACAACGGTAGTGGTGAAGAGGGGTCGAGTAACAGTTCCAAAGAGGTCGGCGATGTGAAGTGTGGTGTGCCTGGAAAGCCTGCGGGGAAGCAAGGGACCAGCTTTCGGAAACGCAGGGGGGTGTTCACCGCTGAGATCATTGGCAAAGGAGACTGTGAGGAATAGCCTCTTCAGGTTGCACTGCAGATGGAGATGAAGGTAATCCGGTGGCAGAACTCCAATCACAAATATTGGAGCTAGGTCGAAGACACGACCAAGTAATGTCAACCCTTGCTAATATGAGTAATGTTGCCACTAGGTCGTATGTTTATATTCCAAGGGAGCGTCAAATTGTGCCCTTCAGTGGTGATTATGTTAAAGATGGTCAGTCTGTCGATGAGTTCATTGATGAGGTTGAACGTGTAATTCGGGTAAGGGGTTTGAACACTGATGACCAAGTTGATTTCATACTTTCGCATTTAAGAGGTTCAGCCCTAGACGAAGTCAAACTGCGAATGGGGGGAGAGACCAAACAACCCAGTGATCTGTTTTCATACTTGCGGGGGGCCTTTAGGGAGAAACGCACTACACCTCAGTTGTTGCATGCTTTTTATGCCCGCCGACAGTTAGAGGAAGAAGACGAAGAAGACTTTTCTCATGCTCTCTCTCAGCTGCTGAATTCTGCTCTCCAACAGTCCCACACTGCTGTGTCTGCTGTGTCTCTCGCTTTAATAGATCAGTTCATCAAAGGCATAAGAGACACGACTCTGCGTAGAGAGCTACTCAAGCTTGTCAGAGAAAATCCTCAGTCCACCTTATTTGATGTCCGCGAAGAGGCCATGATGTGGGTTGGGGAGGACAGACCCCATGGTGCTAATGTGGCCAGAACTCGGAATATTGTGAGTACATGTTCTGGGGAGATGGCAGAGCCTTCCATATCAGTCAGTTCTGCACAAAGTGACATAACGGTGGCCTTGCAGGAGGTAGTAAAAATTATCACTCAGCAGGGTAAAGCAATCGGAGAACTCACTAATGCCGTTTGTGAACTCGCTGTACAAAAGGCCCATTCCAATGGTAGCCAGAGTGGAAAGCCCAAAGTCAAGCCCAAGTATACAGATGATGGCCAACCCATCTGTTTAAGGTGTGAAGGGGTGGGACATGTAGCTAGACAGTGTCCTGTACCATGTAGTTCCAAAAGCCAGTCCACTGCCTCCACAGGTTCTGTGGAGCAGGGAAACGGGACCCCTCCATTGCTGTGAGCCGAGCAATGCGAGGAAAACCAGAAGGCTCAAGATGTAGTACATTAACAAAAGAACGTTTCCTGGAGCGTGCAGTTGGCAAGTGCCCTGAAGTTGATATTCACATTGGGGGTGTTCCAGTTAGATGTCTGCTAGACACGGGAAGTAATGTGAGTACCCTAACTGAAAGTTTCTTCAGAGAAAACCTCCATGGAGAAGACAAGGACCTTCACTGCACCTCTAAGTGGCTAAGAATTACTGCAGCAAACAAGCTACCACTGCCATACTTGGGCTATGTTGAATTGGACATCCAGGTGATGGGGCTAACTATACCTGAGTGTGGGTTTTTGATCGTCCGAGACGGAGACACTGCTGAGCCAGATCCAACGCCCCCTGGTATCATAGGCATGAATATCACCCAGAGATGCAGAGAGTTTGCACTGACTGAGTTTGACACGACTTTAGGAGGGAAACTGGACTCTGTGTGGAGGGAAGCCTTCAATCGTGTACAGGAAGTTGAGCTGGTAAAAACAATGTCGTCAGCCAGAGTTAGTGGTAAGGGCAAAACCCATATACCAGCGTCCTCTCTAGCCACAGTCTATGCCAGAGTAAACAAGAAGGCCACTGACACCAGTGCGTGGCTGCTGCTGGAACCAGGGATGAGTGTTAAATTGTGCAATAGTGTTTGTAATGTATTAAGGATACCCAAAAATGCAACTTCTAATGTCCTTTCCAGGTACTCTTTGTGTAATTTGAGTAGCCTTATTTGGTTTGACAACTTTGATTTGTTGATGGCTGTTACACTTATGTGTCTATTTGTTTTCCAGCATGAAAGGCTACTACCGTTGTCTATGTTAGCTGGTTATTGTGAATGTGGGGAAAAAGAGGCACACTCATTTTGTTGTGAGATCAAACTTTATTGTTCTCAAGGGCTGTATTTAAGTTGTAATTTTTCTGTCCCGATCCCCCAAAATTTGCATACTTAATGCTGCGCTGTTCCAAGTGCAGTCTGGAATAAAAGGCCCCATTTAAATTTTTCATCCTGTGTCCGGTGTCACAAATTCATATCCCGGGCCACACAGATTTTGGTACCAGGAGTGGGGTTTCCATTGCTAATTTTGGGACATTTTCGACAGTCAGGTAGAGTAAGAGGAACATAGACAACGGTAGTGGTGAAAAGAGGTTGAGTAACAGTGCCAAAGAGGTCGACGACGTGAAGTGTGGCGTGCCTTGAAAGCCTGCGGGGAAGCAAGGGACCAGCTTTCGGAAACGCAGGGGGGTGTTCACTTCACCGCTGAGATCGTTGGCAAAGGAGACTGTGAGGAATCGCCTCTTCAGGTTGCACTGCAGTGACTGTGACAGTTTTATGACTGTGTGCCATTCAAGATAGAGACTTCATATGAATATGGATCAGGACGATGATGTGTCGGCTGCTCGGGCTGGAACCAGTCATGATGTGGATAGGGCTGGGGCTGCGAGTCATGGAGATGAAGGTAATCCGGTGGCAGAACTCCAATCACAAATATTGGAGCTAGGTCGAAGACACGACCAAGTAATGTCAACCCTTGCTAATATGAGTAATGTTGCCACTAGGTCGTATGTTTATATTCCAAGGGAGCGTCAAATTGTGCCCTTCAGTGGTGATTATGTTAAAGATGGTCAGTCTGTCGATGAGTTCATTGATGAGGTTGAACGTGTAATTCGGGTAAGGGGTTTGAACACTGATGACCAAGTTGATTTCATACTTTCGCATTTAAGAGGTTCAGCCCTAGACGAAGTCAAACTGCGAATGGGGGGAGAGACCAAACAACCCAGTGATCTGTTTTCATACTTGCGGGGGGCCTTTAGGGAGAAACGCACTACACCTCAGTTGTTGCATGCTTTTTATGCCCGCCGACAGTTAGAGGAAGAAGACTTCCGTGACTTTTCTCATGCTCTCTCTCAGCTGCTGAATTCTGCTCTCCAACAGTCCCACAATGCTGTGTCTGATCCCCAGCTCGCTTTAAGAGATCAGTTCATCGAAGGCATAAGAGACACTACTCTGCGTAGAGAGCTACGCAAGGTTATCAGAGAAAATCCTCAGTCCACCTTATTTGATGTCCGCGAAGAGGCCATGATGTGGGTTGTGGAGGACAGACCCCGTGGTGCTAATGTGGCCAGGACTCGGAATATTGTGAGTACATGTTCTGGGGAGATGTCAGAGCATTCAATTTCAGTCAGTTCTGCACAAAGTGACATAATGGTGGCCTTGCAGTCGTAAAAATTATCACTCAGCAGGGTAAAGCTATCGGAGAACTCACTAATGCAGTTCGTGAACTCACTGTACAAAAGGCCCATTCCAGTGGTAGCCAGAGTAGAAAGCCCAAAGTCAAGCCAAAGTATACAGATGATGGCCAACCCATCTGTTTAAGGTGTGAAGGGGTGGGACATGTAGCTAGACAGTGTCCTGTACCATGTAGTTCCAAAAGCCAGTCCACTGCCTCCACAGGTTCTGTGGAGCAGGGAAACGGGACCCCTCCATTGCTGTGAGCCGAGCAATGCGAGGAAAACCAGAAGGCTCAAGATGGTAGTATATTAACAAAAGAACGTTTCCTGGAGAGTGCAGTTGGCAAGTGCCCTGAAGTTGATATTCACATTGGGGGTGTTCCAGTTAGATGTCTGCTAGACACAGGAAGTAATGTAAGTACTGTAACTGAAAGTTTCTTCAGAGAAAACCCCAATGGAGAAGACAAGGACCTTCACTGCACCTCTAAGTGGCTAAGAATTACTGCAGCAAACAAGCTACCACTGCCATACTTGGGCTATGTTGAATTGGACATCCAGGTGATGGGGCTAACTATACCTGAGTGTGGGTTTTTGATCGTCCGAGACGGAGACACTGCTGAGCCAGATCCAACGCCCCCTGGTATCATAGGCATGAATATCACCCAGAGATGCAGAGAGTTTGCACTGACTGAGTTTGACACGACTTTAGGAGGGAAGCTGGACTCTGTGTGGAGGGAAGCCTTCAATCGTGTACAGAAAGTTGAGCTGGTAAAAACAATGCCGTCAGCCAGAGTTAGTGGTAAGGGCAAAACCCATATACCAGCATCCTCTCTAGCCACAGTCTATGCCAGAGTAAACAAGAAGGCCACTGACACCAGTGCGTGGCTGCTGCTGGAACCAGGGAGTGCACCATTACCAGGCGGACTGATTCCCATGCCCACCTTAGTGTCGCCCCAAAGTCGAGTGTTTCCAGTTCAAGTGGTCAACTTCTCCCAGGAAGATGTTTGGCTGCCTCCTAAAGTTCGGCTGGGGATACTTACCCACTGTCAGTGTGCTGAAAGTGATGCTTGTGAGGTGAGATTCCAGCACATCTCTGATGACCATGAGGAGGTGAGAATCGACCAGAGAGACAAACCAATGTCTGATTCTGATCTAAGTAATCTGTTAAGTAGGCTGCATATAGGAGGTACTCCGGAACAGCAAGCAAAGCTTGGTGTACTACTCATGAAGCATGCAGATATGTTCGCAGTTCGTGATGAAGACCTGGGATACACAGATCGGGTAAAGCATGAGATCCACTTGACAGATGATACTCCCATTTCTCAGCCATATCGCAGGATACCACCGACTCAGTTTGAGGAGGTCAAAGAGCATATCTCGGGTTTACTTTGGAAGGGGGTCATACAGGAAAGCTCAAGTTCCTTTGCATCACCCATTGTTCTGGTGCGCAAGACTGATGGCAGTCTGAGGCTGTGTGTGGATTATAGGAGACTAAACTCCAAGACTAAACGTGATGCTTTTCCATTGCCGCGCATCGATGAGAGCTTGGATGTGTTGGGTGGAGCGCAAGTATTCTCGACAGTGGATCTTGCTAGCGGTTACCATCAAGTTGCGGTCCATGAGAAGGATAGACCTAAAACAGCCTTCACTACACCGTTTGGCCTTTATGAATACCGGCGGATGCCCTTCGGGCTATGCAATGCACCCGCATCGTTCCAGCGGCTCATGCAGGCCATCATGAGTGACTTAGTTTTCCAAATTGTGCTCATCTACTTAGATGACTTGTTGGTGTACTCGTCCACCTTTCATGAACATCTGGTGTGCCTTGAAACGGTGTTTAAGAGGTTGAAAGAAACTGGGCTGAAGGTGAAAATAGAAAAGTGTCATTTCTTGCAGACAGAAGTGAGATTCCTTGGCCATCAAGTTTAAGCTCAAGGTGTGAGTACAGACCCTGATAAGATAAGTGCAGTTCGGGAATGGCCAGTCCCAACACTCTCAAGGAACTCAGATCATTCTTGGGGTTCTGTAGTTATTACAGAAGATTCATCGAAGGGTTCTCCCAGATAGCCGGGCCGTTGCATGATGTAGTGAATGTGTGCCTCAGAGAGACAAGTCCCGTCAAGGCAGCTCAGGTGTTTAAGAGCTCTTGGTCTTCCCAGTGTCAGACGGCATTTGAACGTCTCAAAGACAAACTTACCAGTGCCCCAACACTGGGGTATGCTGATTTCACGCTTCCCTTTGTGATTGAAACTGATGCGAGCAACCTGGGGTTGGGAGCAGTCTTGTACCAGCATCAAAAGGGTAAGAAGACTGTGATCGCATATGCCAGTAGGAGGTTGAGGGGGGCTGAGAAAAATGATCAAAATTACAGCAGCATGAAGCTGGAACTGTTAGCGCTTAAGTGGGCAGTCACTGACAAGTTCCGAAGTTATCTGCTGGGGTCCAAATTCACCATCATTACAGACAACAACCCCCTCTGTCACCTCACGACTGCCAAATTAGGAGCCATTGAACAGCGTTGGGCTGCCCAGCTTGCTGTTTTTGATTTTGAAGTCAAATACCGTCCTGGACGATGCAACACTGCTGCTGATGCCCTTTCCAGGATACCAGGATCCAGTGAACCAGACTCGGAGAGCGAAGACGCAGAGTATGATGGCTTTGTGGCGATCTGTAACTCGCTCAGGACAGGAACCGTTCTCGGGCCAGATCTGTTAGCAACTGGTTTAGAGTACAGCAAAGTCAGACAGCTGCAGCATACAGGAAAGCTCAAGTTCCTTTGCATCACCCATTGTTCTGGTGCGCAAGGCTGATGGAAGTCTGAAGCTGTGTGTGGATTATAGGAGACTAAACTCCAAGACTAAACGTGATGCTCTTCCATTGCCGCGCATCGATGAGACCTTGGATGTGTTGGGTGGAGCGCAAGTATTCTCGACGGTAGATCTTGCTAGCGGTTACCATCAAGTTGCGGTCCATGAGAAGGCCAGACCTAAAACAGCCTTCACTACACCGTTTGGCCTTTATGAATACTGGCGGATGCCCTTCGGGCTATGCAATGCACCCGCATTGTTCCAGCAGCTCATCATGAGTGACTTAGTTTTCCAAATTGTGCTCATCTACTTAGATGACTTGTTGGTGTACTCGTCCACCTTTCATGAACATCTGGTGCGCCTTGAAACGGTGTTTAAAAGGTTGAAAGAAACTGGGCTGAAGGTGAAAATAGAAAAGTGTCATTTCCTGCAAGCAGAAGTGAGATTCCTTGGCCATCAAGTTTCAGCTCAAGCTGTGAGTACAGACCCTGATAAGATTTACATTTTACATTTACATTTAATCATTTAGCAGAAGCTTTTATCCAAAGCGACTTACAAATGAGGAC